>NW_027278280.1:0-287679 GCF_030028105.1 Mobula birostris
CACCTCTCATACCTTCCTCTATATCGCCTTGTATTGGAGCACCTCCCATACCTTCTCCTTATCGCTGTGTTTTCGTGTACCTCTCATACCTTCCCCTATATCGCCCTGTTTTTGCGCACATCCCATACCTTCCACTATATTGCCCTGTTTTTGTGCACCTCTCATGTCTTCCACTACATCGCTGTGTTTTCTGGCACCTCTGATGCATTCCCATGTAACGCCAAGTTTTTGCGCACCTCCCATAGCATCCCCTATATCACTGTGCCTTCGCGCACTTCTCATACCTTCCCCAATATCGCCGTTTTCGCGCACCTCCCATACCTTCCCCTATATCGCTGTGTTTTTGTGCACCTCTCATACCTTCCCCTATATCGACCTGTTTTCGCGCATCTCCTATACCTTCCCATATATCGCTGCGTTTTCGTGCACTTCTCATACCTTCCCGTATATTGCCCTGTTTTCGCGCACCTCCTATACCTTCCCTTCATTCGCTGCATTTTCATGCACCTCTCATACCTTCCCCTATATCGCTGTGTTTTCATGCACATCTCATAACGTCGCCTATTTTGCTGTGTATTCGTGCACCTCCCATAACATTCCCTATATCGCTCTGCCTTCACGCACCTCTCATACCTTCCCCTATATCACCGTGTTTTCATGCACATCTCATAACGTCCCCTATATTGCTGGGTTTTCACGCACCTCTCATAACTTCCCCTATATCGCCCTTTATTCGCACTCCTCTCACACCTTCACCTATATCACTGTGTTTTCACGCACCTCTCTTAACTTCTCCTATATCGCTGTTTTTTTGCACACCTCTCATACCTTCCCCTATATCGCCGTGTATTCATGCACATCTCATACCGTCCCCTACATCGCTGTGTTTTCGCGCACCTCTCATTCCTTCCCCTATATAGCTGTGTTTTCACGCACCTCTCTTAACTTCTCCTATATCGCTGTGATTTTGCACACCCCTCATACCTTCCCCTATATCGCTGTGTTTTCAGGCACCTCTCATGGCTTCCCCAATATCGCTGTGTATTCAAGCACATCTCATACCGTCCCCTATATCGCTATGTTTTCGCGCACCTCCCATAGCTTCGCCTACATCGCTGTTTTCGCGCACATCCCATAGCTTCACCTTGATCGCTACGTTATTGCTCACCTCTCATAGCTTACCCTATATCGCCGTGTTTTCGTGCAGCTCACATGTCTTAACCTATATCGCTATGTTTTCGCTCCTATCATTACTTCCCCTATATCGCTGTGTTTTCTCGCACCTCTGATATATTCTCCTGTATTGCCATGTTTTCACGCACCTCTTACCATTTCCCCTATATTGCCGTGTTCTCACACACCTCTCATACCTTCCCCTATATCATTGTTTTTTTGCGCATGTCCCATAGCGTCCCCTATATCACTGTGTTTTCTAGCACCTCTGATACATTCCCCTGTATCGCCGTGGTTTCGCCCACATCCCATAGGTTCCACTATATTGCCCTGTTTTTGCGCACCTCTCATGTCTTCCCCTATATCACGGTGTTTTCGCGCACCTTTCATAGCATCCCCTGTATTACTGTGCCTTCGCGCACCTCTCATAACTTCCCCTATATCGTCCTGTTTTCGCGCACCTCCCACACCTTCCCCAATATCGCTGTGTTTTCGTGCACCTCTCCTACCTTCCTCTATATCGCCCTGTTTTCGCGCACCTTCCATACCTTTCCCTATATCGCTGTGTTTTCGTGCACCTCTCCTACCTTCCCTTATATCGCTGTGTTTTCACACACCTCTCATAACCTCTCCTATATCGCTGTATTTTTGCGCAGCTCTTATACCTTCCCCTATATTGCCGTGTTTTCATGCACATCTCATAATGTCCCCTATATCGCTGCGTATTCGCGCACCTCCCATTGCATCCCTTATATTGCTGTGTCTTCGCGCACCTCTCATGCCTTCCTCTATATCGCCCTGTTTTCGCGCACCTTCCATACCTTTCCCTATATCGCTGTGTTTTCATGCACCTCTCCTACCTCCCCCTATATCGCTGTGTTTTCACGCTCCTCTCATAGTTTCTCCTATATCGCCGTATTTTTGCGCACCACTCATAGCTTCCCCAATATCGCCATGTTTTCATGCACATCTCTTAACGTCCCATATATCGCTGTGCATTCGCGCACCTGCCATAGCATCCCCTATATCGCTGTGACTTCGTGCACCTCTCATACCTTCCACTATGTTGCCCTGTCTTCGCACACCTCCCATAGCAACGCCTATATCGCTGAATTTTCGCACACCTCTCATGGCTTCCCCAATATCGCCGTGTTTTCATGCACACCTCATAACGTCCCCTATATCTCTGTGTTTTCACGCAACTCCCATAGCATCCCCTATATCGCTGTGCCTTCGCGCACCTCTCGTAACTTCCCCTATATCGCTGTGTTTTCATGGACATCTCATAACGTCCCCTAAATCGCTGGGTTTTCACGCACCTCTCATAACTTCCCCTATATCAACCCGCTTTCGAGCACCTCCCATACCTTCCCCTATATCGCTGTGTTTTCGTGTACCTCTCATACCTGCCCCTATATCGCTGTGTTTTCACACACCTCTCATAACTTCCCCTATATCGCCCTGCTTTCGAGCACCTCCCATACCTTCCCCTATATCACTGTGTTTTCGTGTACCTCTCATACCTCCCCCTGCATCGCTGTGTTTTCACACACCTCTCATAAATTCTCCTATATCGCTGTGTTTTTGTGCACCTCTCATACCTTCCCTAATATCGCTGCGTTTTCATGCAGATCTCATCACGTTCCCTATATCGCTGTGTATTCACGCACCTCCCATAGCATCCCCTATTTCGCTGTGCATTGCGCACCTCTCATACCTTCCCCTATATCGCTGTCTTTTCGCGCACATCCCATAGATTCAGCTTTATCGCTGTGTTATTGCTCACCTCTCATAGCTTCCCCTGTATCGTCGTGTTTTTGCTCACCTCTCATAGCTTCCCCTATATCGCCGTGTTTTCGTGCACCTCTCATGTCTTCACCGAGATCGCTATGCTTTCGCTCCTCACATTACTTCCCCTATATCGCTGTGTTTTCTCACACATCTGATACATTCTCCCGTATCGCCGTATTTTCGCGCACCTCTCATAATTTCCCCTATCTCGCCGTGTTCTCACACATCTCTCATACCTTCCCCTTTATCACTGTGTTTTCGCGCACCTCTCATAACTTCCCCTATATCACCCTGTTTTCGTGCACAGCCCATAGATTTCACTATATTGCCCTGTTTTTGCGCACCTCTCATGTATTCCACTACATCGCTGTGCTTTTTCGCACCTCTGCTGCATTCGCCTATAATGCCAAGTTTTCGCGCACCTCTCATACTTTCCCCTATATCGCCGTGTTTTCACGCACCTCTCATAGCTTCCCATATATCGCCGTGTTTTCATACACATCTCATACCGTCCCCTATATCGCTGTGTTTTCGTGTACCTCTCATACCTCCCCCTATATCGCTGTGTTTTCACACACCTCTCATAACTTCCCCTATATCGCCCTGCTTTCGAGCACCTCCCATACCTTCCCCTATATCGCTGTGTTTTCGTGTACCTCTCATACCTCCTCCTGTATCGCTGTGTTTTCACACACCTCTCATAACTTCTCCTATATTGCTGTATTTATGCGCACCTCTCATAATTTCCCCTATATCGCTGTGTTTTTATGCACATCTCATAACGTCCCCTATATCGCTGTGTATTCGAGCACCTCCCATTCCTTCCCGTGTATATCTCTGTGTTTTCGCACACCTCTCATAACTTCTCCTATATCACTGTGTTTTTGTACACCTCTCATACCTTCCCAAATATCGCTGCGTTTTCATGCACATCTCATCACGTCCCCTATATCGCTGTGTTTTCACGCACCTCTCATAACTTCTCCTACATCGCCGTGTTTTTGCTCGCCTCTCATAGCTTCCCCTATATCGCCGTGTTTTCGCACACCTCTCATGTCTTCACCTAGATCGCGATGTTTTCGCTGCTCTCAAAACTTCCCCTATATCGCTGTGTTTTCTAGCACATCTCATACATTCTTCCATATTGCCGTGTTTTCACACACCTCTCATAATTTCCCCTATATCGCCGTGTTCTCGCACACCGCTCATACATTCCCCTGTATCACTGTGTTTTCGCACACCTCTCATACCTTCCCCTATATCGCACTGTTTTCGTGCACATCCTATAGCTTCCAGTTTATTGCCCTGTTTTCGCGCACCTCTCATGTATTCCACTACATCGCTGTGTTTTCGCGCACCTCTCATACCTCCCCCTAGATGGCCGTGTTTATATGCACATCTCATACCGTCCCCTATATTACTGTGTTTTTGCGCACCTCCCATTGCATCCCCTATGTCGCTGTGCCTTCGCGCACCTCTCATACCTTCCCCAATATCGCCCTGTTTTCGCGCACCGTCCATACCTTCCCCTATATCGCTGCGTTTTGTGCACCTCTCATACCTTCCCCAATATCGCCCTGTTTTCGCGCATCTCCTATACCTTCCCTTATATCGCTGCGTTTTCGTGCACCTCTCATACCTTCCCCAATATCGCCCAGTTTTCGCGCACCTCCTATACCTTCCCTTGTATCGCTGCATTTTCGTACACCTCTCATACCTTCCCCTATATCGCTGTTTTCATGCACATCTCATAACGTCGCCTATTTCGCTGTGTATTCGTGCACCTCCCATAACATTCCCTATATCGCTCTGCCTTCATGCACCTCTCATACCTTCCCCTATATCGCTGCGTTTTCATGCACATCTCATAACGTCGCCTATTTCGCTGTGTATTCGAGCACCTCCCATAACATTCCCTATTTCGCTCTGCCTTCACGCACCTCTCATACCTTCCCCTATATCACCGTGTTTTCATGCACATCTCATAACATCCCCTATATTGCTGGGTTTTCACACACCTCTCATAACTTCCCCTATATCGCCCTGTTTTTGCACTCCTCTCATACCTTCACCTATTTCACTGTATTTTCACACACCTCTCATAACTTCCCCTATATCGCTGTGTTTTTGCACACCTCTCATGGTTTCCCGTCTATCGCCGTGTATTCATGCACATCTCATACCGTCCCGTATATCGCTGTGCTTTCGCGCACCTCTCATACCTTCCCCTATATCGCTGTGTTTTTGTGCACCTCTCATATCTTCACTAATATCTTTACATTTTCATGCACATCTCATCACGTCCCCTATATCACTGTGCATTCACGCACCTCCCATAGTATCCCCTATATTGCTGTGCCTTCGCGCACTTCTCATACCTTCCCCTATATCACCCTGTTTTCGTACATCTCCCATTCCTTCCCCTATATCGCTATGTTTTCGTGCACCTTTCATACCTTCCCCTATATCACTGCGTTTTCACACACCTCTCATAACTTCTCCTATATCGCTGTGTTTTTGTGCACCTCTCATACCTTCCCTAATATCGCTGCGTTTTCATGCACATCTCATCACGTTCCCTATATCGCTGTGTATTCACGCACCTCCTATAGCATCCCCTATATCGCTGTGCATTGCGCACCTCTCATACCTTCCCCTATATCGCTGTCTTTTCGCGCACATCCCATAGATTCACCTTTATCGCTGTGGTATTGCTCACCTCTCATAGCTTCCCCTGTATCGCCGTGTTTTTGCTCATCTCTCATAACTTCCCCTATATCGCCGTGTTTTCGTGCACCTCTCATGTCTTCACCGAGATCGCTATGTTTTCGCTCCTCTCATTACTTCCCCATATCGCTGTGTTTTCTCGCACATCTGATACATTCTCCCGTATCGCCGTATTTTCGCGCACCTCTCATAATTTCCCCTATATCACTGTGTTTTCGCGCACCTCACATAACTTCCCCTATATCGCTGTGCCTTCATGCACCTCTCATACATTCCCCTATATCGCCCTGTTTTCGCGCACCTCCTATACCTTCCCTAATATCGCTGCATTTTCGTGCACCTCTCATAGCTTCCCATATATCGCCGTGTTTTCATACACATCTCATACCGTCCCCTATATCGCTGTGTTTTCGTGTACCTCTCATACCTCCCCCTATATCGCTGTGTTTTCACACACCTCTCATAACTTCCCCTATATCGCCCTGCTTTCGAGCACCTCCCATACCTTCCCCTATATCGCTGTGTTTTCGTGTACCTCTCATACCTCCTCCTGTATCGCTGTGTTTTCACACACCTCTCATAACTTCTCCTATATTGCTGTATTTATGCGCACCTCTCATAATTTCCCCTATATCGCTGTGTTTTTATGCACATCTCATAACGTCCCCTATATCGCTGTGTATTCGAGCACCTCCCATTCCTTCCCGTGTATATCTCTGTGTTTTCGCACACCTCTCATAACTTCTCCTATATCACTGTGTTTTTGTACACCTCTCATACCTTCCCAAATATCGCTGCGTTTTCATGCACATCTCATCACGTCCCCTATATCGCTGTGTTTTCACGCACCTCTCATAACTTCTCCTACATCGCCGTGTTTTTGCTCGCCTCTCATAGCTTCCCCTATATCGCCGTGTTTTCGCACACCTCTCATGTCTTCACCTAGATCGCGATGTTTTCGCTGCTCTCAAAACTTCCCCTATATCGCTGTGTTTTCTAGCACATCTCATACATTCTTCCATATTGCCGTGTTTTCACACACCTCTCATAATTTCCCCTATATCGCCGTGTTCTCGCACACCGCTCATACATTCCCCTGTATCACTGTGTTTTCGCACACCTCTCATACCTTCCCCTATATCGCACTGTTTTCGTGCACATCCTATAGCTTCCAGTTTATTGCCCTGTTTTCGCGCACCTCTCATGTATTCCACTACATCGCTGTGTTTTCGCGCACCTCTCATACCTCCCCCTAGATGGCCGTGTTTATATGCACATCTCATACCGTCCCCTATATTACTGTGTTTTTGCGCACCTCCCATTGCATCCCCTATGTCGCTGTGCCTTCGCGCACCTCTCATACCTTCCCCTATATCGCTGTGTTTTTGTGCACCTCTCATATCTTCACTAATATCTTTACATTTTCATGCACATCTCATCACGTCCCCTATATCACTGTGCATTCACGCACCTCCCATAGTATCCCCTATATTGCTGTGCCTTCGCGCACTTCTCATACCTTCCCCTATATCACCCTGTTTTCGTACATCTCCCATTCCTTCCCCTATATCGCTATGTTTTCGTGCACCTTTCATACCTTCCCCTATATCACTGCGTTTTCACACACCTCTCATAACTTCTCCTATATCGCTGTGTTTTTGTGCACCTCTCATACCTTCCCTAATATCGCTGCGTTTTCATGCACATCTCATCACGTTCCCTATATCGCTGTGTATTCACGCACCTCCTATAGCATCCCCTATATCGCTGTGCATTGCGCACCTCTCATACCTTCCCCTATATCGCTGTCTTTTCGCGCACATCCCATAGATTCACCTTTATCGCTGTGGTATTGCTCACCTCTCATAGCTTCCCCTGTATCGCCGTGTTTTTGCTCATCTCTCATAACTTCCCCTATATCGCCGTGTTTTCGTGCACCTCTCATGTCTTCACCGAGATCGCTATGTTTTCGCTCCTCTCATTACTTCCCCATATCGCTGTGTTTTCTCGCACATCTGATACATTCTCCCGTATCGCCGTATTTTCGCGCACCTCTCATAATTTCCCCTATATCACTGTGTTTTCGCGCACCTCACATAACTTCCCCTATATCGCTGTGCCTTCATGCACCTCTCATACATTCCCCTATATCGCCCTGTTTTCGCGCACCTCCTATACCTTCCCTAATATCGCTGCATTTTCGTGCACCTCTCATACCTTCCACTATATCGCTGTGTTTTCATGCACATCTCATAACGTCCCCTATTTCGCTGTGTATTCGTGCACCTCCCATAGCATCCCCTATATCGCTGTGCCTTCGTGCACCTCCCATGTCTTCCCCTATATCGCCCTGTTTTCGCCCACCTCCTATACCTTCCCTTATATCGCTGTGTTCTCGTGCACCTCTCATGTCTTCACCGAGATCGCTATGCTTTCGCTCCTCTCATTACTTCCCCTATATCGCTGTGTTTTCTCGCACATCTGATACATTCTCCCGTATCGCCGTATTTTCGCGCACCTCTCATAATTTCCCCTATCTCGCCGTGTTCTCACACATCTCTCATACCTTCCCCTATATCACTGTGTTTTCGCGCACGTCCCATAGCGTCCCCTATATCGCTGTGCTTTCGCGCACCTCTCATAACTTCCCCTATATCACCCTGTTTTCGTGCACATCCCATAGATTTCACTATATTGCCCTGTTTTTGCGCACCTCTCATGTATTCCACTACATCGCTGTGCTTTTTCGCACCTCTGATGCATTCGCCTGTAATGCCAAGTTTTCGCGCACCTCTCATACTTTCCCCTATATCGCCGTGTTTTCGCGCACCTCTCATAGCTTCCCATATATCGCCGTGTTTTCATACACATCTCATACCGTCCCCTATATCGCTGTGTTTTCGTGTACCTCTCATACCTCCCCCTATATCGCTGTGTTTTCACACACCTCTCATAACTTCCCCTATATCGCCCTGCTTTCGAGCACCTCCCATACCTTCCCCTATATCGCTGTGTTTTCGTGTACCTCTCATACCTCCTCCTATATCGCTGTGTTTTCACACACCTCTCATAACTTCTCCTACATCGCTGTGTTTTCAAGCACCTCTCATAGCTTCCCATATATCACTGTGTTTTCGCGCACCTCTCATACCTTCCCCTATATCGCCCTGTTTTCGTGCACATCCTATAGCTTCCAGTTTATTGCCCTGTTTTCGCGCGCCTCTCTTGTATTCCACTACATCGCTGTGTTTTCGCGCACCTCTCATACCTCCCCCTAGATCGCCGTGTTTATATGCACATCTCATACCGTCCCCTATATTACTGTGTTTTTGCGTACCTCCCATTGCATCCCCTATGTCGCTGTGCCTTCGCGCACCTCTCATACCTTCCCCAATATCGCCCTGTTTTCGCGCACCTTCCATACCTTCCCCTATATCGCTGTGTTTTGTGCACCTCTCATACCTTCCCCAATATCGCCCTGTTTTCGCGCATCTCCTATACCTTCCCTTATATCGCTGCGTTTTCGTGCACCTCTCATACCTTCCCCAATATCGCCCAGTTTTCGCGCATCTCCTATACCTTCCCTTGTATCGCTGCATTTTCGTGCACCTCTCATACCTTCCCCTATATCGCTGTTTTCATGCAAATCTCATAACGTCGCCTATTTCGCTGTGTATTCGTGCACCTCCCATAACATTTCCTATATCGCTCTGCCTTCACGCACCTCTCATACCTTCCCCTATATCGCTGCGTTTTCATGCACATCTCATAACGTCGCCTCTTTCGCTGTGTATTCGAGCACCTCCCATAACATTCCCTATTTCGCTCTGCCTTCACGCACCTCTCATACCTTCCCCTATATCACCGTGTTTTCATGCACATCTCATAACATCCCCTATATTGCTGGGTTTTCACGCACCTCTCATAACTTCCCCTATATCGCCCTGTTTTCGCACTCCTCTCATACCTTCACCTATTTCACTGTATTTTCACACACCTCTCATAACTTCCCCTATATCGCTGTGTTTTTGCACACCTCTCATGGTTTCCCGTCTATCGCCGTGTATTCATGCACATCTCATACCGTCCCGTATATCGCTGTGCTTTCGCGCACCTCTCATACCTTCCCCTATATCGCTGTGTTTTTGTGCACCTCTCATACCTTCACTAATATCTTTACATTTTCATGCACATCTCATCACGTCCCCTATATCACTGTGCATTCACGCACCTCCCATAGTATCCCCTATATTGCTGTGCCTTCGCGCACTTCTCATACCTTCCCCTATATCGCCCTGTTTTCGCGCACCTTCCATACCTTCCTCTATATCGCTGTTTTCATGCACCTCTCATGCCTCCCTCTATCTCGCTGTGTTTTCATGCACGTCTCATAATTTCTCTTATATCGCTGTATTTTTGCGCACCTCTCATGGCTTCCCCAATATCGCCGTGTTTTCATGCACATCTCATAACGTCTCCTATATCTCTGTGTATTCACGCACCTCCCATAGCATCCCCTATATCGCTGTGCCTTTGCGCACCGCTCATACCTTCCCCAATATTGCCCTGTTTCCCGCGCACCTCCCATAGCTTCGCCTACATCGCTGTGTTTTTGCGCACCTCTCATACCTTCCGCTATAGCGCCCTGTTGTTGCACACATCCCATAACTTCACCTTTATCGCTGTGTTATTGCTTACCTCTCTTAACTTCCCCTATATCGCTGTGTTTTCACGCACCTCTCTTAACTTCTCCTATATCGCTGTGTTTTTGCACACCTCTCATACCTTCCCTAATATCACTGCGTTTTCATGCACATTTCATCATGTCCCCTATATCGCTGTGTTATTGCTCACCTCTCATAGCTTCCCCTATATCGCCGTGTTTCCGCTCCTCTCATTACTTCCCCTATATCGCTCTGTGTTCTCGCACTTCTGATACTGTTCCCTGTATCAACGTGTTTTCGCTCAACTCTCATAATTTCACTTATATCGCCCTGTTCTCGCACACCTCTCATATCTTCCCCTACATCACTGTGTTTTCACGCACGTCCAATAGCGTCCCCTATATCGCTATGTTTTCACGCACCTCTCATGTCTTCCTCTATATCACTGTGTTTTCGTGCACCTCCCATGCCATCACCTATATTGATGTGCCTTCGCACACCTCTCATGCCTTTCCCTATATCGCCCTGTTTTCGAGCACCTCCCATACCTTCCCCAATATCGCTGTGTTTTCGTGCACCTCTCATAACTTCTCCTATATCACTGTATTTTTGCGCAGCTCTTATACCTTCCCCTATATTGCCGTGTTTTCATGCACATCTCATAACGTCCCCTATATCGCTGTGTATTCGCGCACATCCCATAGCATCCCTTATATTGCTGTGCCTTCGCGCGCCTCTCATACCTTCCCCTATATCGCCCCGTTTTCACGCACCTTCCATACCTTCCCCTATATCGCTGTGTTTTCACGCACCTCTCATAACTTCTCCTGCAGTGCTGTATTTTTGAGTACCTCTTATAACTTCCCCTATATCGCCATGTTTTTATGCACATCTCATACCGTCTCCTATATCGCTGTGTTTTCGCGCACCTCCCATAGCATCCCCTTCATGCCTTCATGCACCTCTCATACCTTCCCCTATATCGCTGTGTTTTTGCACACCTCTCATACCTTCCCTAATATCACTGCGTTTTCATGCACATTTCATCACGTCCCCTATATCGCTGTGTTATTGCTCACCTCTCATAGCTTCCCCTATATCGCCGTGTTGTCATGCACATCTCATAACGTCCTCTATATCGCTGTATATTCGCGCACCTCCCATTCCTTCACCTATATCGCTGTTTTCGTGCACCTCTCATGCATTCCCGTATACCGCTGTGTTTTTGCACACCTCTCATACATTCCCCAATATCACCGTGTTTTCATGCACATCTCATAACGTCCCCTATATCACTGTTGATTTGCGCACCTCCCATACCATCCCTTATATCACTGTGCCTTCACGCACCTCTCATGCATTCCTGTATATCGCCCTATTTTCGCGCACCTCCCATACCTTCCCCGATATCGCTGTGTTTTTGCACACCTCTCATACCTTCCCCTATATCGCTGTGTTTTCAGGCACCTCTCATGGCTTCCCCAATATCGCCGTGTATTCATGCACATCTCATACCGTCCCCTATATCGCTGTGTTTTGGCGCGCCTCCCATAGCTTCCCCTACGTCGCTGTTTTCGTACACATCCCATAGCTTCACCTTGATCGCTGTGTTATTGCTCACCTCTCATAGCTTACCCTATATCGCCGTGTTTTCGCGCATCTCGCATGTCTTCACGTATATCGCTATGTTTTCGCGCCTATCATTACTTCCCCTATATCGCTGTGTTTTCTCGCACATCTGATATATTCTCCTGTATGCCGTGTTTTCGCGCACCTCTCATAATTTCGCCTATATCGCCCTGTTCTCGCACACCTCTCATACCATCCCCTATATCACTGTGTTTTCGCGCACATCCCATAGCTTCCACTATATTGCTCTGTTTTTGCGCACCTCTCATGTCTTCCCCTACATCGCTGTGTTTTCTCACACCTCTGATGCATTACCCTATAACGCCAAGTTTTCGCGGACCTCTCCTACTTTCCCCTATATCGCCGTGTTCTCGCGCAGCTCGCATACCTTCCCCTATATCACTGTGTTTTCCGGAATCTCTCATACCTTCCCCTACATCACTGTGTTTTCTCGCACTTCTGATGCATTCCCATGTAACGCCAAGTTTTCGCGCACCTCTCATACTTTCCCCTATATCGCCGTGTTTTCGCGTACCTCTCATAGCTTCCCCTATATCACCATGTTTTCATACACATCTCATACCGTCCCCTATATCACTGTGTTTTCGCGCACCTCCCATAGCAGCCCCTCTATCGCTCTGCCTTCGTGCACCTCTCACACCTTCCCCTATATCGCCCTGTTTTCGCGCACCTCCTACACTTTCCCCTGTATCGCTGTGTTTTCACGCATCTCTCATGGCTTGCTCAATATCGCCGTGTATTCATGCACGTCTCATACCGTCCCCTATATCGCTGTGTTTTCGCGCACATCCCATAGCTTCACCGTTATCGCTGTGTTATTGCTCATCCCTCATAGCTTCCCCTATATCGCCGTTTTTTCGCACACCTTGCATGTCTTCACCTGTATCGCTATGTTTTCGCTCCAATCATTACTTCCCCTATATCGCTGTGTTTTCTCGCACTTCTGAAACATTCCCCTGTATCACCATGTTTTCGCACACCTCTTATAATTTCCCCTATATCGCCGTGTTCTCGCAGACCTCTCATACCTTCCCCTATATCACTGTGTTTTTGCGCACGTCCCCTATATCGCTGTGTTTTCTCGCACCTCTGATGCATTCCCCTGTATCGCCGTGTTTTCGGGCACATCCCATAGCCTCCACTATATTGCCCTGTTTTTGTGCACCTCTCATGTCTTCTCCTATATCACTGTGTTTTCGCGCACCTCCCATAGCATCCCCTATATAGCAGTGCCTTCGCGCACCTCTCTTGCCTTCCCCTATAACACCCTGTTTTCGCGCACTTCCAATACATTCCCCTATATCGCTGTGTTTTCATGCACCTCCCATAGCATCCCCTATATTGCTGTGCATTCGCGCACCTCTCTTACCTTCCCCTATATAGCCCTGTTTTCGCGCACCTCCCATATATTCCCCTATATCGCTGTGTTTTCGTGCACCTCTCATACCTCCCCCTATATCGCTGTGTTTTCACGCACCTCTCATAATTTCTCCTATATCGCTGTATTTTTGTGCACCTCTCATGGCTTCCCCAAAATCGCCGTGTTTTCAATCACATCTCTTAACGTCCCCTATATCGCTGTGTATTCGCTCACCTCTCATCGAGTCCCCTATATCACTGTGTTTTCGCGCACCTCTCATACCTTCCCCATATCGCCCTGTTTTTGCGCACATTCCATAGCTTCCACTATATTGCCCTGTTTTCGCGCACCTCTCATGTCTTCCCCGACATCGCTGTGTTTTCTCGCACTTCTGATGCATTCCCATGTAACGCCAAGTTTTCGCGAACCTCTCATACTTTCCTCTATATCACCGTGTTTTCGCGTACCTCTCATAGCTTCCCCTATATCACTGTGTTTTCACGCACGTCCCATGGAGTCCCCTATATTGCTGTGTTTTCGCGCAGCTCTCATACCTTCCCCTATATCGCCCTGTTTTCATTGACATCCCATAGCTCTCACTATATTGCCCTATTTTCGTGCACCTCTCATGTCTCCCCTATATCGCTGTGTTTTCTCGCTCCTCTGATGCATTCCCCTGTATCGCCGTGTTTTTGCACACCTCTCATACTTTCCCCTATATCGCTGTGTTTACACGCATCTCTCATTTCTTCCTCGATATCTCCGTGTTTTCATGCACATCTCATACCGTCCCCTATATCACCGTGCCTTCGCGCACCTCTGATATCTTCCCCTATATCGCTGTGTTTTCATGCACCTCTCATACCTTCACACCTTCCCCTATATCGCTGTGTTTTCACTCACCTCTCATAACTTCTCATATATCACCGTGTTTTCGCGGACCTCTCATAATTTCCCCTATATAGCCATGTTCTCGCACACCTCTCATACCTTCCACTATATCACTGTGTTTTCGCGCACGTCCCATAGCATCCCCTGTATCGCTGTGTTTTCGGGCACCTCTCATACCTTTCCCTGTATCGCCATGCTTTCGCGCATATCCCATAGCTTCCAGTATATAGCCCTGTTTTCGAGCACCTCTCATGTCTTCCCCTATATCACTGTGTTTTCGCGCACCTCCCATACCTTCCCCTATATAGGTGTATTTTTGCGCACATCTCATACCTTCCCCTATATCGCTATGTATTCGCGCACCTCCCATACCATCCCCTATATCACTGTGCCTTCGCGCACCTCTCATGCATTCCTGTATACCGCTGTGTTTTTGCACTCCTCTCATACCTTCCCCAATATCACCGTGGTTTCATGCACATCTCATAACGTCCCCAATGTCGCTGGGTTTTCACGCACCTCTCATAACCTCCCCTATATCGCCCTGTTTTCGCGCTCCTCTCATACGTTCCCCTATATTGCTGTGTTTTCGCGCAGCTCTCATGGCTTCCCGACTATCGCCGTGTATTGATGCACATCTCATACCTTCCCCTACATCGCTGTGCTTTCGCGCACCTCCCATAGCTTCGCCTACATCGCTGTTTTGCGCACCTCTCAAACCTTCCCCAATATCGATGTATTTTTGCGCATATCTCATATCTTCCCCTATATTGATGTGTTTTCATGCACATCTCATAACATCCCCTATATCGCTGTGTATTTGCGCACCCCTATATCATCCCCTATATCACTGTGCCTTCGCGCACCTCTCATGCATTCCCGCATATCGCCCTGTTTTCGCGCACCTCCCATACCTTCCCCGATATTGCTGTGTTTTCGTACTCCTCTCCTACCTTCCCCTATATTGCTGTGTTTTCACGCACCTCTCTTAACTTCTCCTATATCGCTGTGTTTTTGCACACCTCTCATACCATCCCCTATATCACTGTGTTCTCAGGCACCTCTCATGGCTTCCCCAATATCGCCGTGTATTCATGCACATCTCATACCGTCCCCTATATCGCTGTGTTTTCGCGCACCTCCCATAGCTTTGCCTACATCGCTGTTATCGCACACATCCCATAGCTTCACCTTGATCGCTGTGTTATTGCTCACCTCTCATAGCTTACCCTATATCGCCGTGTTTTCGCGCACGTCGCATCTCTTCACCTATATTGCTATGTTTTTGCTCCTATCATTACTTCCCCTATATCACTGTGTTTTCTCGCACCTCTGATATATTCTCCTGTATTGCCATGCTTTTGCGCACCCCTTATAATTTCCCCTATATCGCCGTGTTCTCGCACACCTCTCATACCTTCCCCTATATCACTGTGTTTTTGCGCACGTCCCACAGCGTCCCCTATATCGCTGTGTTTTCTCGCACCTCTGATACATTCCCCTGTATCGCCGTGTTTTCGGGCACATCCCATAGCTTCCACTATATTGCCCTGTTTTTGTGCACCTCTCATGTCTTCTCCTATATCACTGTGTTTTCGCGCACCTCCCACAGCATCCCCTATATAGCAGTGCCTTCGCGCACCTCTCTTACTTTCCCCTATATAGCCCTGTTTTCGCGCACCTCCCATACATTCCCCTATATCGCTGTGTTTTCGTGCACCTCTCATACCTCCCCCTATATCGCTGTATTTTCACGCACCTCCCATACATTCCCCTATATCGCTGTGTTTTCGTGCACCTCTCATACCTCCCCCTATATCGCTGTATTTTCACGCACCTCTCATAATTTCTCCTATATCGCTGTATTTTTGTGCACCTCTCATGGCTTCCCCAAAATCGCCGTGTTTTCAATCACATCTCTTAACGTCCCCTATATCGCTGTGTATTCGCTCACCTCTCATAGAGTCCCCTATATCGCTGTGTTTTCGCGCACCTCTCATACCTTCCCCATATCGCCCTGTTTTTGCGCACATTCCATAGCTTCCACTATATTGCCCTGTTTTCGCGCACTTCTCATGTTTTCCCCTACATCGCTGTGTTTTCTCGCACTTCTGATGCACTCCCATGTAACGCCAAGTTTTCGCGCACCTCTCATACTTTCCCCTATATCACCGTGTTTTCGCGTACCTCTCATAGCTTCCCCTATATCACCGTGTTTTCATACACATCTCATACCGTCACCTATATCACTGTGTTTTCGTGCACCTCCCATAGCATCCCCTATATCGCTGTGTCTTCGTGCACCTCTCATACCTTCCCCTATATCGCCCTGTTTTCGCGCTCCTCCTATAATTTCCCCTATATCGCTGTCTTTTCACGCACCTCTTATGGCTTCCCCAATATCGCCGTGTATTCGTGCTCGTCTCATACCGTCCCCTATATCGCTGTGTTTTCGCGCTCCTCCTATAATTTCCCCTATATCGCTGTGTTTTCACGCACCTCTCATGGCTTCCCCAATATCGCCGTGTATTCATGCTCGTCCCATACCGTCCCCTATATCGCTGTGTTTTCGTGCACCTCTTATAATTTCCCCATATCGCCGTGTTCTCGCAGACCTCTCATACCTTCCCCTATATCACTGTGTTTTCGCGCAAGTCCCATTGTGTTCCCTATATCGCAGTGTTTTCTCGCACCTCTGATGCATTCCCCTGTATCTCCGTGTTGTCGCGCACATCCCATAGCTTCCACTATATTGCCCTGTTTTTGCGCACCCCTCATGTCTTCCCCTATTTCACTGTGTTTTCGTGCACCTCCCATAGCATCCCCTATATCGCTGTGTCTTCGTGCACCTCTCATACCTTCCCCTATATCGCCCTGTTTTCGCGCTCCTCCTATAATTTCCCCTATATCGCTGTCTTTTCACGCACCTCTTATGGCTTCCCCAATATCGCCGTGTATTCGTGCTTGTCTCATACCGTCCCCTATATCGCTGTGTTTTCGCGCTCCTCCTATAATTTCCCCTATATCGCTGTGTTTTCACGCACCTCTCATGGCTTCCCCAATATCGCCGTGTATTCATGCTCGTCCCATACCGTCCCCTATATCGCTGTGTTTTCGTGCACCTCTTATAATTTCCCCATATCGCCGTGTTCTCGCAGACCTCTCATACCTTCCCCTATATCACTGTGTTTTCGCGCAAGTCCCATTGTGTTCCCTATATCGCAGTGTTTTCTCGCACCTCTGATGCATTCCCCTGTATCTCCGTGTTGTCGCGCACATCCCATAGCTTCCACTATATTGCCCTGTTTTTGCGCACCCCTCATGTCTTCCCCTATTTCACTGTGTTTTCGCGCATCTCCCATAGCATCCCCTATATTGCTGTGCATTCGCGCACCTCTCTTACCTTCCCCGATATCGCCCTGTTTTCGCGCACCTCCCATACATTCCCCTATATCGCTGTGTTTTCGTGCACCTCTCATACCTCCCCCTATATCGCTGTATTTTCACGCACCTCTCATAATTTCTCCTATATCGCTGTATTTTTGTGCACCTCTCATGGCTTCCCCAAAATCGCCGTGTTTTCAATCACATCTCTTAACGTCCCCTATATCGCTGTGTATTCGCTCACCTCTCATCGAGTCCCCTATATCACTGTGTTTTCGCGCACCTCTCATACCTTCCCCATATCGCCCTGTTTTTGCGCACATTCCATAGCTTCCACTATATTGCCCTGTTTTCGCGCACCTCTCATGTCTTCCCCGACATCGCTGTGTTTTCTCGCACTTCTGATGCATTCCCATGTAACGCCAAGTTTTCGCGAACCTCTCATACTTTCCTCTATATCACCGTGTTTTCGCGTACCTCTCATAGCTTCCCCTATATCACTGTGTTTTCACGCACGTCCCATGGAGTCCCCTATATTGCTGTGTTTTCGCGCAGCTCTCATACCTTCCCCTATATCGCCCTGTTTTCATTGACATCCCATAGCTCTCACTATATTGCCCTATTTTCGTGCACCTCTCATGTCTCCCCTATATCGCTGTGTTTTCTCGCTCCTCTGATGCATTCCCCTGTATCGCCGTGTTTTTGCACACCTCTCATACTTTCCCCTATATCGCTGTGTTTACACGCATCTCTCATTTCTTCCTCGATATCTCCGTGTTTTCATGCACATCTCATACCGTCCCCTATATCACCGTGCCTTCGCGCACCTCTGATATCTTCCCCTATATCGCTGTGTTTTCATGCACCTCTCATACCTTCACACCTTCCCCTATATCGCTGTGTTTTCACTCACCTCTCATAACTTCTCATATATCACCGTGTTTTCGCGGACCTCTCATAATTTCCCCTATATAGCCATGTTCTCGCACACCTCTCATACCTTCCACTATATCACTGTGTTTTCGCGCACGTCCCATAGCATCCCCTGTATCGCTGTGTTTTCGGGCACCTCTCATACCTTTCCCTGTATCGCCATGCTTTCGCGCATATCCCATAGCTTCCAGTATATAGCCCTGTTTTCGAGCACCTCTCATGTCTTCCCCTATATCACTGTGTTTTCGCGCACCTCCCATACCTTCCCCTATATAGGTGTATTTTTGCGCACATCTCATACCTTCCCCTATATCGCTATGTATTCGCGCACCTCCCATACCATCCCCTATATCACTGTGCCTTCGCGCACCTCTCATGCATTCCTGTATACCGCTGTGTTTTTGCACTCCTCTCATACCTTCCCCAATATCACCGTGGTTTCATGCACATCTCATAACGTCCCCAATGTCGCTGGGTTTTCACGCACCTCTCATAACCTCCCCTATATCGCCCTGTTTTCGCGCTCCTCTCATACGTTCCCCTATATTGCTGTGTTTTCGCGCAGCTCTCATGGCTTCCCGACTATCGCCGTGTATTGATGCACATCTCATACCTTCCCCTACATCGCTGTGCTTTCGCGCACCTCCCATAGCTTCGCCTACATCGCTGTTTTGCGCACCTCTCAAACCTTCCCCAATATCGATGTATTTTTGCGCATATCTCATATCTTCCCCTATATTGATGTGTTTTCATGCACATCTCATAACATCCCCTATATCGCTGTGTATTTGCGCACCCCTATATCATCCCCTATATCACTGTGCCTTCGCGCACCTCTCATGCATTCCCGCATATCGCCCTGTTTTCGCGCACCTCCCATACCTTCCCCGATATTGCTGTGTTTTCGTACTCCTCTCCTACCTTCCCCTATATTGCTGTGTTTTCACGCACCTCTCTTAACTTCTCCTATATCGCTGTGTTTTTGCACACCTCTCATACCATCCCCTATATCACTGTGTTCTCAGGCACCTCTCATGGCTTCCCCAATATCGCCGTGTATTCATGCACATCTCATACCGTCCCCTATATCGCTGTGTTTTCGCGCACCTCCCATAGCTTTGCCTACATCGCTGTTATCGCACACATCCCATAGCTTCACCTTGATCGCTGTGTTATTGCTCACCTCTCATAGCTTACCCTATATCGCCGTGTTTTCGCGCACGTCGCATCTCTTCACCTATATTGCTATGTTTTTGCTCCTATCATTACTTCCCCTATATCACTGTGTTTTCTCGCACCTCTGATATATTCTCCTGTATTGCCATGCTTTTGCGCACCCCTTATAATTTCCCCTATATCGCCGTGTTCTCGCACACCTCTCATACCTTCCCCTATATCACTGTGTTTTTGCGCACGTCCCACAGCGTCCCCTATATCGCTGTGTTTTCTCGCACCTCTGATACATTCCCCTGTATCGCCGTGTTTTCGGGCACATCCCATAGCTTCCACTATATTGCCCTGTTTTTGTGCACCTCTCATGTCTTCTCCTATATCACTGTGTTTTCGCGCACCTCCCACAGCATCCCCTATATAGCAGTGCCTTCGCGCACCTCTCTTACTTTCCCCTATATAGCCCTGTTTTCGCGCACCTCCCATACATTCCCCTATATCGCTGTGTTTTCGTGCACCTCTCATACCTCCCCCTATATCGCTGTATTTTCACGCACCTCCCATACATTCCCCTATATCGCTGTGTTTTCGTGCACCTCTCATACCTCCCCCTATATCGCTGTATTTTCACGCACCTCTCATAATTTCTCCTATATCGCTGTATTTTTGTGCACCTCTCATGGCTTCCCCAAAATCGCCGTGTTTTCAATCACATCTCTTAACGTCCCCTATATCGCTGTGTATTCGCTCACCTCTCATAGAGTCCCCTATATCGCTGTGTTTTCGCGCACCTCTCATACCTTCCCCATATCGCCCTGTTTTTGCGCACATTCCATAGCTTCCACTATATTGCCCTGTTTTCGCGCACTTCTCATGTTTTCCCCTACATCGCTGTGTTTTCTCGCACTTCTGATGCACTCCCATGTAACGCCAAGTTTTCGCGCACCTCTCATACTTTCCCCTATATCACCGTGTTTTCGCGTACCTCTCATAGCTTCCCCTATATCACCGTGTTTTCATACACATCTCATACCGTCACCTATATCACTGTGTTTTCGTGCACCTCCCATAGCATCCCCTATATCGCTGTGTCTTCGTGCACCTCTCATACCTTCCCCTATATCGCCCTGTTTTCGCGCTCCTCCTATAATTTCCCCTATATCGCTGTCTTTTCACGCACCTCTTATGGCTTCCCCAATATCGCCGTGTATTCGTGCTCGTCTCATACCGTCCCCTATATCGCTGTGTTTTCGCGCTCCTCCTATAATTTCCCCTATATCGCTGTGTTTTCACGCACCTCTCATGGCTTCCCCAATATCGCCGTGTATTCATGCTCGTCCCATACCGTCCCCTATATCGCTGTGTTTTCGTGCACCTCTTATAATTTCCCCATATCGCCGTGTTCTCGCAGACCTCTCATACCTTCCCCTATATCACTGTGTTTTCGCGCAAGTCCCATTGTGTTCCCTATATCGCAGTGTTTTCTCGCACCTCTGATGCATTCCCCTGTATCTCCGTGTTGTCGCGCACATCCCATAGCTTCCACTATATTGCCCTGTTTTTGCGCACCCCTCATGTCTTCCCCTATTTCACTGTGTTTTCGTGCACCTCCCATAGCATCCCCTATATCGCTGTGTCTTCGTGCACCTCTCATACCTTCCCCTATATCGCCCTGTTTTCGCGCTCCTCCTATAATTTCCCCTATATCGCTGTCTTTTCACGCACCTCTTATGGCTTCCCCAATATCGCCGTGTATTCGTGCTTGTCTCATACCGTCCCCTATATCGCTGTGTTTTCGCGCTCCTCCTATAATTTCCCCTATATCGCTGTGTTTTCACGCACCTCTCATGGCTTCCCCAATATCGCCGTGTATTCATGCTCGTCCCATACCGTCCCCTATATCGCTGTGTTTTCGTGCACCTCTTATAATTTCCCCATATCGCCGTGTTCTCGCAGACCTCTCATACCTTCCCCTATATCACTGTGTTTTCGCGCAAGTCCCATTGTGTTCCCTATATCGCAGTGTTTTCTCGCACCTCTGATGCATTCCCCTGTATCTCCGTGTTGTCGCGCACATCCCATAGCTTCCACTATATTGCCCTGTTTTTGCGCACCCCTCATGTCTTCCCCTATTTCACTGTGTTTTCGCGCATCTCCCATAGCATCCCCTATATTGCTGTGCATTCGCGCACCTCTCTTACCTTCCCCGATATCGCCCTGTTTTCGCGCACCTCCCATACATTCCCCTATATCGCTGTGTTTTCGTGCACCTCTCATACCTCCCCCTATATCGCTGTATTTTCACGCACCTCTCATAATTTCTCCTATATCGCTGTATTTTTGTGCACCTCTCATGGCTTCCCCAAAATCGCCGTGTTTTCAATCACATCTCTTAACGTCCCCTATATCGCTGTGTATTCGCTCACCTCTCATAGAGTCCCCTATATCGCTGTGTTTTCGCGCACCTCTCATACCTTCCCCATATCGCCCTGTTTTCGCGCACATTCCATAGCTTCCACTATATTGCCCTGTTTTCGCGCACCTCTCATGTTTTCCCCTACATCGCTGTGTTTTCTCGCACTTCTGATGCACTCCCATGTAACGCCAAGTTTTCACGCACCTCTCATACTTTCCCCTATATCACCGTGTTTTCGCGTACCTCTCATAGCTTCCCCTATATCACCGTGTTTTCATACACATCTCATACCGTCACCTATATCACTGTGTTTTCGCGCACCTCCCATAGCATCCCCTATATCGCTGTGTCTTCGTGCACCTCTCATACCTTCCCCTATATCGCCCTGTTTTCGCGCTCCTCCTATAATTTCCCCTATATCGCTGTCTTTTCACGCACCTCTTATGGCTTCCCCAATATCGCCGTGTATTCGTGCTCGTCTCATACCGTCCCCTATATCGCTGTGTTTTCGCGCTCCTCCTATAATTTCCCCTATATCGCTGTGTTTTCACGCACCTCTCATGGCTTCCCCAATATCGCCGTGTATTCATGCTCGTCCCATACCGTCCCCTATATCGCTGTGTTTTCGTGCACCTCTTATAATTTCCCCATATCGCCGTGTTCTCGCAGACCTCTCATACCTTCCCCTATATCACTGTGTTTTCGCGCAAGTCCCATAGTGTTCCCTATATCGCTGTGTTTTCTCGCACCTCTGATGCATTCCCCTGTATCTCCGTGTTGTCGCGCACATCCTATAGCTTCCACTATATTGCCCTGTTTTTGCGCACCCCTCATGTCTTCCCCTATTTCACTGTGTTTTCGCGCACCTCCCATAGCATCCCCTATATTGCTGTGCATTCGCGCACCTCTCTTACCTTCCCCGATATCGCCCTGTTTTCGTGCACCTCCCATACATTCCCCCATATCGCTGTGTTTTCACGCACCTCTCATAACTTCTCCTATATCGCTGTATTTTTGTGCACCTCTCATGGCTTCCCCAATATCGCCGTGTTTTCGTGCACACCTCTTAACGTCCCCTATATCGCTGGGTTTTCACGCACCTCTCATAACTTCCCCTATATCGCCCTGTTTTCGCACTCCTCTCATACATTCCCCTGTATCGCTGTGTTTTCGCGCACCTCTCATACCTTCCCCCATATCGCTGTCTTTTCGCGCACATCCCATAGCTTCACCTTTATTGCTGTGTTATTGCTCACCTCTCATAGATTCCCCTATATCGCCGTGTTTTTGCTCACCTCTCATAGCTTCCCCTATATCGCCGTGTTCTCGCACACCTCTCATACCATCCCCTATATCACTGTGTTTTCGCGCACGTCCTATAGCTTCCACTATATTGCCCTGTTTTCACGCACCTCTCATGTCTTCCCCTACCTCGCTGTGTTTCTCACACCTCTGATGCATTCCCCTATAATGCCAAGTTTTCGCGCACCTCTCCTACTTTCCCCTATATCGCCGTGTTGTCGCGCAGCTCTCATACCTTCCCCTATATCGCCCTGTTTTCATTGACATCCCACAGTTCTCACTATATTGCCCTGTTTTCGTGCACCTCTCATGTCTCCCCTATATCGCTGTGTTTTTGCTTCTCTCATAACTTCCCCTATATCGCTGTGTTTTCGTGCACCTTTCATACCTTCCCCTCTTTGGCTGTGTTTTCACACACCTCTCATAACTTCTCCTATATCACTGAGTTTTTGTGCACCTCTCATACCTTCCCTAATATCGCTGAGCTTTCATGCACATCTCATCACGTCCCCTATATCGCTGTGTATTCGCGCACCTCCCATAGCATCCCCTATATCGCTGTGCCTTGCGCACCTCTCATAGTTTCCCTTATATCGCTGTCTTTTTGCGCACATCCCATAGATTCAGCTTTATCGCTGTTTTATTGCTCACCTCTCATAGCTTCCCCTGTATAGCCGTGTTTTTGCTCACCTCTCATGTCTTCACCTAGATCGCTATGTTTTCGCTCCTCTCAATACTTCCCCTATATCGCTGTGTTTTCTCGCACAATTGATACATTCTCCCGTATCGCTGTGTTTTCGCACACCTCTCATTATTTCCCCTATATCGCCATGTTCTCGCGCACCTCTCATACCTTCCCCTATATCGCCCTGTTTTCGCGCACATCCCATACCTTCCACTATATTGCCCGGTTTTCATGCACCTCTCAAGTCTTCCACTACATCGCTGTGTTTTCTGGCACCTCTGATGGTTTCCCCTGTAACGCCAAATTGTCGCGCACCTCTCATACTTTCCCCTATATCGCCGTGTTTACGTGCACCTCTCATACCTCCCCCTATATCGCCATGTTTTTATGCACATCTCATACCGTCTCCTATATCGCTGTGTTTTCGCGCACTCCCATAGCATCCCCTATATCGCTGTGCCTTCGTGCACCTCTCATACCTTCCCCTATATCGCCCTGTTTTTGCGTACCTCCTATACCTTCCCCTATATCGCTGTTTTCTCGCACATCTGATACATTCTCCCGTATCGCTGTGTTTTCGCAGACCTCTCATCATTTTCCCTATATCGCCATGTTCTCGCACACCTCTCATACCTTCCCCTATATCACTGTGTTTTCGCGCAGATTCCATTGCGTCCCCTATATCGCTGTGTTTTCGCGCACCTCTCATAGCTTCCCCTATATCGCCCTGTTTTCGTGCACATCCCATAGCTTCCACTATATTGCCCTGTTTTTGCGCACCTCTCATGTATTCCACTACATAGCTGTCTTTTCTGGCACCTCTGATGCATTCCCCTGTAAAGCCAAGTTTTCGCGCAACTCTCATACCTCCCCCTATATCGCCATGTTTTTATGCACATCTCATACCGTCTCCTATATCGCTGTGTTTTCGCTCACCTCCCATAGCATCCCCTATATCGCTGTGCCTTCGTGCACCTCTCTTACCTTCCCCTATATCGCTGTGTTTTCTCGCACCTCTGATACATTCGCCTGTATCGCTGTGGTTTCGCGCACATCCCATATTTTCCACTATATTACCCTGTTTCTGCGCACCTCTCATGTCTTCCCCTATATCACGGTGTTTTCGCGTACCTCTCATAGCATCCCGTATATCGCTGTGCCTTCGTGCACCTCTCATACCTTCCCCTATATCGCCCTGTTTTCGCGCACCTTCCATACCTTCCTCTATATCGCTGTTTTCATGCACCTCTCATGCCTCCCTCTATCTCGCTGTGTTTTCATGCACGTCTCATAATTTCTCTTATATCGCTGTATTTTTGCGCACCTCTCATGGCTTTCCCAATATCGCCGTGTTTTCATGCACATCTCATAACGTCTCCTATATCTCTGTGTATTCACGCACCTCCCATAGCATCCCCTATATCGCTGTGCCTTTGCGCACCGCTCATACCTTCCCCAATATTGCCCTGTTTCCCGCGCACCTCCCATAGCTTCGCCTACATCGCTGTGTTTTTGCGCACCTCTCATACCTTCCGCTATAGCGCCCTGTTGTTGCACACATCCCATAACTTCACCTTTATCGCTGTGTTATTGCTTACCTCTCTTAACTTCCCCTATATCGCTGTGTTTTCACGGACCTCTCTTAACTTCTCCTATATCGCTGTGTTTTTGCACACCTCTCATACCTTCCCTAATATCACTGCGTTTTCATGCACATTTCATCACGTCCCCTATATCGCTGTGTTATTGCTCACCTCTCATAGCTTCCCCTATATCGCCGTGTTTCCGCTCCTCTCATTACTTCCCCTATATCGCTCTGTGTTCTCGCACTTCTGATACTGTTCCCTGTATCAACGTGTTTTCGCTCAACTCTCATAATTTCACTTATATCGCCCTGTTCTCGCACACCTCTCATATCTTCCCCTACATCACTGTGTTTTCACGCACGTCCAATAGCGTCCCCTATATCGCTATGTTTTCACGCACCTCTCATGTCTTCCTCTATATCACTGTGTTTTCGTGCACCTCCCATGCCATCACCTATATTGATGTGCCTTCGCACACCTCTCATGCCTTTCCCTATATCGCCCTGTTTTCGAGCACCTCCCATACCTTCCCCAATATCGCTGTGTTTTCGTGCACCTCTCATAACTTCTCCTATATCACTGTATTTTTGCGCAGCTCTTATACCTTCCCCTATATTGCCGTGTTTTCATGCACATCTCATAACGTCCCCTATATCGCTGTGTATTCGCGCACATCCCATAGCATCCCTTATATTGCTGTGCCTTCGCGCGCCTCTCATACCTTCCCCTATATCGCCCCGTTTTCACGCACCTTCCATACCTTCCCCTATATCGCTGTGTTTTCACGCACCTCTCATAACTTCTCCTGCAGTGCTGTATTTTTGAGTACCTCTTATAACTTCCCCTATATCGCCATGTTTTTATGCACATCTCATACCGTCTCCTATATCGCTGTGTTTTCGCGCACCTCCCATAGCATCCCCTTCATGCCTTCATGCACCTCTCATACCTTCCCCTATATCGCTGTGTTTTTGCACACCTCTCATACCTTCCCTAATATCACTGCGTTTTCATGCACATTTCATCACGTCCCCTATATCGCTGTGTTATTGCTCACCTCTCATAGCTTCCCCTATATCGCCGTGTTGTCATGCACATCTCATAACGTCCTCTATATCGCTGTATATTCGCGCACCTCCCATTCCTTCACCTATATCGCTGTTTTCGTGCACCTCTCATGCATTCCCGTATACCGCTGTGTTTTTGCACACCTCTCATACATTCCCCAATATCACCGTGTTTTCATGCACATCTCATAACGTCCCCTATATCACTGTGGATTTGCGCACCTCCCATACCATCCCTTATATCACTGTGCCTTCACGCACCTCTCATGCATTCCTGTATATCGCCCTATTTTCGCGCACCTCCCATACCTTCCCCGATATCGCTGTGTTTTTGCACACCTCTCATACCTTCCCCTATATCGCTGTGTTTTCAGGCACCTCTCATGGCTTCCCCAATATCGCCGTGTATTCATGCACATCTCATACCGTCCCCTATATCGCTGTGTTTTGGCGCGCCTCCCATAGCTTCCCCTACTTCGCTGTTTTCGTACACATCCCATAGCTTCACCTTGATCGCTGTGTTATTGCTCACCTCTCATAGCTTACCCTATATCACCGTGTTTTCACGCATCTCGCATGTCTTCACGTATATCGCTATGTTTTCGCGCCTATCATTACTTCCCCTATATCGCTGTGTTTTCTCGCACCTCTGATACATTCTCCTGTATTGCCATGTTTTCGCGCACCTCTTACAATTTCCCCTATATCGCCGTGTTCTCGCACACCTCTCATACCTTCCCCTGTATCATATTTTTTTTGTGTGTGTCCCATAGCGTCCCCTATATCGCTGTTTTCTCGCACCTCTGATACATTCCCCTGTATCGCCGTGACTTTGCGCACATCCCATAGCATCCCTTGTATTGCTGTGCCTTCACGCACCTCTCATACATTCCCCTATATCGCCCTGTTTTCGCGCACCTTCCATACCTTCCGCTATATCGCTGTGTTTTCATGCACCTCTCATACCTCCCTCTATATCGCTGTATTTTCACGCACCTCTCATAACGTCCCCTATATCGCTGTGTATTCGCGCACCTCCCATAGCATCCCCTATATCGCTGTGCCTTCGCGTACCTCTCATACCTGCCCCTATATCGCCCTGTTTTCGAGCACCTCCCATACCTCTCCCTATATCGCTGTGTTTTCACACACCTCTCATAACTTTTCCTATATCACTGAGTTTTTGTGTACCCCTCATACCTTCTCTAATATCGCTGAGTTTTCATGCACATCTCCTCACGTCCCCTATATCGCTGTGTATTCGCGCACCTCCCATAGCATCCCCTATATCGCTGTGCCTTGCGCACCTCTCATAGTTTCCCTTATATCGCTGTCTTTTTGCGCACATCCCATAGATTCAGCTTTATCGCTGTTTTATTGCTCACCTCTCATAGCTTCCCCTGTATCGCCGTGTTTTTGCTCACCTCTCATGTCTTCACCTAGATTGCTATGTTTTCGCTCCTCTCAATACTTCCCCTATATCGCTGTGTTTTCTCGCACAATTGATACATTCTCCCGTATCGCTGTGTTTTCGCACACCTCTCATTATTTCCCCTATATCGCCATGTTCTCACGCACCTCTCATACCTTCCCCTATATCGCCCTGTTTTCGCGCACATCCCATACCTTCCACTATATTGCCCGGTTTTCGTGCACCTCTCAAGTCTTCCACTACATCGCTGTGTTTTCTGGCACCTCTGATGGTTTCCCCTGTAACGCCAAATTGTCGCGCACCTCTCATACTTTCCCCTATATCGCCGTGTTTACGTGCACCTCTCATACCTCCCCCTATATCGCCATGTTTTTATGCACATCTCATACCGTCTCCTATATCGCTGTGTTTTCGCGCACTCCCATAGCATCCCCTATATCGCTGTGCCTTCGTGCACCTCTCATACCTTCCCCTATATCGCCCTGTTTTTGCGTACCTCCTATACCTTTCCTTATATCGCTGCGTTTTCGTGCACCTCTCATACTTTCCCCTATATGGCTGTGTTTTCATGCACATCTCATAACGTTCCCTATATCGCTGTGTATTCGTGCACCTCCCATTCCTTCCCAAATATCTCTCTGTGTTTTCATGCACCTTTCATAACTTCTCCTATATCACTGTGTTTTTGTGCACCTCTGATACCTTCCCTGATATCATGCGTTTTCATGCACATCTCATCACGTCCCCTATATCGCTGTGTATTCATTCACCTCCCATAGCATCCCCTATATCGCTGTGC
Source organism: Mobula birostris (assembly GCF_030028105.1). Taxonomy (NCBI): domain Eukaryota; kingdom Metazoa; phylum Chordata; class Chondrichthyes; order Myliobatiformes; family Myliobatidae; genus Mobula; species Mobula birostris. Next base: position 29,031 of record NW_027278280.1, read on the forward strand.
CATGCGCACCTCTCATAGCTTCCCCTATATCGCTGTCTTTTCGCGCACATCCTATAGATTCACCTTTATCGCTGTGTTATTGCTCACCTCTCATAGCTTCCCCTATATCGCCGTATTTTCGCGCACCTCTCATGTCTTCACCTAGATGGCTATGTTTTCGCTCCTCTCAATACTTCCCCTATATCGCTGTGTTTTCTCGCACATCTGATACATTCTCCCGAATCGCCGTGTTTTCGCACACCTCTCATACCTTACCCTATATCACTGTGTTTTCGCGCACGTCCCATTGCGTCCCCAATATCGCTGTGCCTTGCGCACCTCTCATACCTTCCCCTATATCGCTGTCTTTTCGCGCATATCCCATAGATTCACCTCTATGGCTGTGTTATTGCTCACCTCTCATAGCTTCCCCTATATCGCCGTGTTTTTGCTCACCTCTCATGTCTTCACCTAGATCTCTATGTTTTCGCTCCTCTCAATACTTCCCCCATATGGTTGTGTTTTCATGCACATCTCATCACGTCCCCTATAACGCTGTGTATTCACGCACCTCTCATAGCATCCCCTATATCGCTGTGCCTTGCGCACCTCTCATAGATTCCCCTATATCGCTGTCTTTTCGCGCACATCCCATAGATTCACCTTTATCCCTGTGTTATTGCTCACCTCTCATAGGTTCCCCTGTATCGCCGTGTTTTTGCTCACCTCTCATAGCTTCCTCTATATCGCCGTGTTTTCGCGCAGCTCTCATGTCTTCATGTAGATCGCTATGTTTTCGCTCTTCTCAATACTTCCCCTATATCGCTGTGTTTTCTTCCACATCTGATACATTTTGCCGTATCGCCGTGTTTTCGCACACCTCTCATAATTTTCCCTATATCGCCATGTTCTCGCACACCTCTCATACCTTCCCCTATATCACTATGTTTTCGCGCAGATTCTATTTCGTCCCCTATATCGCTGTGTTTTCGCGCACCTCTCATAGCTTCCCCTATATCGCCCTGTTTTCGTGCACATCCCATAGCTTCCACGATATTGCCCTGTTTTTGCGCACCTCTCATGTATTCCACTACATAGCTGTCTTTTCTGGCACCTCTGATGCATTCCCCTGTAACGCCAAGTTTTCGCGCAACTCTCATACCTCCCCCTATATCGCCATGTTTTTATGCACATCTCATACTGTCTCCTATATCGCTGTGTTTTCGCGCACCTCCCAGAGCATCCCCTATATCGCTGTGCCTTTGTGCACCTCTCATACCTTCCCCTATATCGCCGTTTTTGCGCACATCCCATACCTTCCACTATATTGCCCTGTTTTCGTGCACCTCTCATGTCTTCCACTACATCGCTGTGTTTTCTGGCACCTTTGATGCATTCCCCACTAATGCCAAGTTTTCGCGCACCTCTCATGCTTTCCCCTATATCGCCGTGTTTAACCGCACCTCTCATACCTCCCCCTAATTCGCCATGTTTTTATGCACATCTCATATCGTCTCCTAGATCGCTGTCTTTTCGCGCACCTCCCATAGCATCCCCTATATCGCTGTGCCTTAGCGCACCTCTCATACCTTCCCCTATGTCGCCCTGTTTTCGCACACCTCCCATACCGTCCCCTGTATCGCTGTATTTTCGCACACCTCTCGTGGCTTCCCCAATATCGCCGTGTTTTCATGCACATCTCATAACGTATTCTATATCTCTGTGTATTTACGCACCTCCCATAGCATCCTCTATATCGCTGTGCCTTTGCGCACCGCTCATACATTCCCCTATATTGCCCTGTTTCCCGCGCACCTTCCATAGCTTCGCCTACATCGCTGTGTTTTTGCGCACCTCTCATACCTTCCCCTATAGCGCCCTGTTTTCGCACACATCCCATAACTTCACCTTTATCACTGTGTTATTGCTTACCTCTCATAGCTTCCCCTATATCGCCGTGTTTTCGCGCACCTCTTATGTCTTCACCTATATCACTGTGTTTTCGTGCACCTCCAATACCATCCCCTATATTGCTGTGCCTTTGCACACCTCTCATACCTTTCCCTATATCGCCCTGTTTTTGAGCACCTCCTATACCTTCCCCTGTATCGCTGTGTTTTCGTGTACCTCTCATACCTCCCCCTATATCGCTGCATTTTCACGCAGCGCTCATAAAGTCCCCTATATCGCTGTGTATTCACGCACCTCCCATAGCATCCCCTATATCGCTGTGCCTTCGCGTACCTCTCATACCTGCCCCTATATCGCCCTGTTTTCGAGCACCTCCCATACCTTCCCCTATATCGCTGTGTTTTCGTGCACCTTTCATACCTTCCCCTATATGGCTGTGTTTTCACACACCTCTCATAACTTCTCTTATATCACTGAGTTTTTGTGCACCTCTCATACCTTCCCTAATATCGCTGAGTTTTCATGCACATCTCATCACGTCCCCTATATCGCTGTGTATTCGCGCACCTCCCATAGCATCCCCTATATCGCTGTGCCTTCGCGTACCTCTCATACCTGCCCCTATATCGCCCTGTTTTCGAGCACCTCCCATACCTTCCCCTATATCACTGTGTTTTCGTGCACCTTTCATACCTTCCCCTATATGGCTGTGTTTTCACTCACCTCTCATAACTTCTCCTATATCACTGAGTTTTTGTGCACCTCTCATACCTTCCCTAATATCGCTGAGTTTTCATGCACATCTCATCACGTCCCCTATATCGCTGTGTATTCGCGCACCTCCCATAGCATCCCCTATATCGCTGTGCCTTGCGCACCTCTCATAGTTTCCCTTATATCGCTGTCTTGTTGCGCACATCCCATAGATTCAGCTTTATCGCTGTTTTATTGCTCACCTCCCATAGCTTCCCCTGTATCGCCGTGTTTTTGCTCACCTCTCATAGCTTCCCCCCCCTATATCGCCGTATTTTCGCGCACCTCTCATGTCTTCACCTAGATCGCTATGTTTTCGCTCCTCTCAATACTTCCCCTATATCGCTGTGTTTTCTCGCACATCTGATACATTCTCCCGTATCGCCGTGTTTTCGCACACCTCTCATAATTTTCCCTATATCGCCATGTTCTCGCACACCTCTCATACCTTCCCCTATATCACTGTGTTTTCGCGCAGATTCCATTGCGTCCCCTATATCGCTGTGTTTTCGCGCACCTCTCATAGCTTCCCCTATATCGCCCTGTTTTCGTGCACATCCCATAGCTTCCACTATAGTGCCCTGTTTTTGCGCACCTCTCATGTATTCCACTACATAGCTGTCTTTTCTGGCACCTCTGATGCATTCCCCTGTAACGCCAAGTTTTCGTGCAACTCTCATACCTCCCCCTATATCGCCATGTTTTTATGCACATCTCATGACGTCTCCTATATCGCTGTGTTTTCGCGCACTCCCATAGCATCCCCTATATCGCTGTGCCTTCGTGCACCTCTCATACCTTCCCCTATATCGCTCTGTTTTCTCGCACCACTGATACATTCGCCTGTATCGCTGTGGTTTCGCGCACATCCCATATGTTCCACTATATTACCCTGTTTCTGCACACCTCTCATGTCTTCCCCTATATCACGGTGTTTTCGCGTACCTCTCATAGCATCCCGTATATCGCTGTGCTTTCGCGCACCTCTCATACCTTCCCCTATATCGCCCTGTTTTCGCGCACCTTCCATACCTTCCTCTATATCGCTGTTTTCATGCACCTCTCATACCTCCCTCTATCTCGCTGTGTTTTCATGCACGTCTCATAATTTCTCCTATATCGCTGTATTTTTGCGCACCTCTCATGGCTTCCCCAATATCGCCGTGTTTTCATGCACATCTCATAACGTCTCCTATATCTCTGTGTATTCACGCACCTCCCATAGCATCCCCTATATCGCTGTGCCTTTGCGCACCGCTCATACCTTCCCCAATATTGCCCTGTTTCCCGCGCACCTCCCATAGCTTCGCCTACATCGCTGTGTTTTTGCGCACCTCTCATACCTTCCGCTATAGCGCCCTGTTGTTGCCCACATCCCATAACTTCAGCTTTATCGCTGTGTTATTGCTTACCTCTCATAGCTTCCCCTATATCGCCGTGTTTTCGCGCACCTCTCATGTCTTCACCTATATCACTGTTTTCGCGCACGTCCAATAGCGTCCCCTATATCGCTGTGTTTTCATGCACCTCTCATGTCTTCCCCTATATCACTGTGTTTTCGTGCACCTCCCATACCATCCCCTATATCGCCTTCTTTTCGAGCACCTCCCATGCCTTCCCCTATATCGCTGTGTTTTCGTGTACCTCTCATACCTCCCCTTATATCGCTGTGTTTTCACGCACCTCTCATAACTTCTCCTATATTGCTGTATTTTTGCGCAGCTCTTATACCTTCCCCTATATTGCCGTGTTTTTATGCACATCTCATAACGTCCCCTATATCGCTGTGTATTCGCGCACCTCCCATAGCATCCCCTATATCGCTGTGCCTTGCGCACCTCTCATAGCTTCCCCTATATCGCTGTGCCTTGCGCTCCTCTCATAGATTCCCCTATATCGCTGTCTTTTCATGCACATCCCATAGATTCAGCTTTATTGCTGTATTATTGCTCACCTCTCATAGCTTCCCTAGTATCGCCGTGTTTTTGCTCACCTCTCATGTCTTCACCTAGATCGCTATTTTATCGCACCTCTCAATACTTCCCCTATATGGCTGTGTTTTCATGCACTTCTCATAACGTCCCCTATATCTCTGTGTATTCGTGCACCTCCCATTCCTTCCCGTATATATCTCTGTGTTTTCGTGCACCTTTCATACGTTCCCCTATATCGCTGTGTTTTCGCACACCTCTCATAACTTCTCCTATATCGCTGCGTTTTCATGCACATCTCATCACGTCCCCTATATCGCTGTGTATTCACACACCTCTCATAGCATCCCCTATATCGCTGTGCCTTGCGCACCTCTCATAGCTTCCCCTATATCGCTGTCTTTTCGCGCACATCCCATAAATTCACCTTTATCCCTGTGTTATTGCTCACCTCTCATAGGTTCCCCTGTATCGCCGTGTTTTTGCCCACCTCTCATAGCTTCCCCTATATCGCCGTGTTTTCGCGCACCACTCATGTCTTCACCTAGATCGCTATGTTTTCGCTCCTCTCAATACTTCCCCTATATCGCTGTGTTTTCTCGCACATCTGATACATTTTGCAGTATCGCCGTGTTTTCGCACACCTCTCATATTTTCCCCTATATCGCTGTGTTCTCGCACACCTCTCATAACTTCCCCCATATCACTGTGTTTTCGCGCACGTCCCATTGCGTCCCCTATATCGCTGTGTTTTCGCACAGCTCTCATAGCTTCCCCTATATCGCCCTGTTTTCGTGCACATCCCATAGCTTCCACTATAGTGCCCTGTTTTTGCGCACCTCTCATGTATTCCACTACATAGCTGTCTTTTCTGGCACCTCTGATGCATTCCCCTGTAACGCCAAGTTTTTGTGCAACTCTCATACCTCCCCCTATATCGCCATGTTTTTATGCACATCTCATACCGTCTCCTATATCGCTGTGTTTTCGCGCACCTCCCATAGCATCCCCTTCATGCCTTCATGCACTTCTCATACCTTCCCCTATATCGCTGTGTTTTCACGCACCTCTCTTAACTTCTCCTATATCGCTGTGTTTTTGCACACCTCTCATACCTTCCCTAATATCACTGCGTTTTCATGCACATTTCATCACGTCTCCTATATCGCTGTGTTATTGCTCACCTCTCATAGCTTCCCCTATATCGCCGTGTTGTCATGCACATCTCATAACGTCCTCTATATCGCTGTATATTCGCGCACCTCCCATTCCTTCACCTATATCGCTGTTTTCGTGCACCTCTCATGCATTCCCGTATACCGCTGTGTTTTTGCACACCTCTCATACATTCCCCAATATCACCGTGTTTTCATGCACATCTCATAACGTCCCCTATATCACTGTGGATTTGCGCACCTCCCATACCATCCCTTATATCACTGTGCCTTCACGCACCTCTCATGCATTCCCGTATATCGCCCTATTTTCGCGCACCTCCCATACCTTCCCCGATATCGCTGTGTTTTTGCACACCTCTCATACCTTCCCCTATATCGCTGTGTTTTCAGGCACCTCTCATGGCTTCCCCAATATCGCCGTGTATTCATGCACATCTCATACCGTCCCCTATATCGCTATGTTTTGGCGCGCCTCCCATTGCTTCCCCTACATCGCTGTTTTCGTACACATCCCATAGCTTCACCTTGATCGCTGTGTTATTGCTCACCTCTCATAGCTTACCCTATATCGCCGTGTTTTCGCGCATCTCGCATGTCTTCACGTATATCGCTATGTTTTCGCGCCTATCATTACTTCCCCTATATCGCTGTGTTTTCTCGCACCTCTGATACATTCTCCTGTATTGCCATGTTTTCGCGCACCTCTTACAATTTCCCCTATATCGCCGTGTTCTCGCACACCTCTCATACCTTCCACTGTATCACATTTTTTTTGTGAATGTCCCATAGCGTCCCCTATATCGCTGTGTTTTCTCGCACCTCTGATACATTCCCCTGTATCGCCGTGACTTTGCGCACATCCCATAGCATCCCTTGTATTGCTGTGCCTTCACGCACTTCTCATACCTTCCCCTATATCGCCCTGTTTTCGCGCACCTTCCATACCTTCCGCTATATCGCTGTGTTTTCATGCACCTCTCATACCTCCCTCTATATCGCTGTGTTTTCACGCACCTCTCATAATTTCTCCTATATCGCCGTATTTTTGCACACCTTTCATGGTTTCCCCAATATCGCCGTGTTTTAATGCACATCTCTTAACGTCCCATATATCGCTGTGTATTCGCGCACCTGCCATAACATCCCCTATATCGCTGTGCCTTCACGCACCTCTCATACCTTGCCCTATGTCACCCTGTTTTCGCACACCTCCCATACCGTCCCCTATATCGCTTTATTTTCGCACACCTCTCATGGCTTCCCCAATATCGCCGTGTTTTCATACACATCTCATAACGTCTCCTATATCTCTGTGTATTCACGCACCTCCCACAGCATCCCCTATATCGCTGTGCCTTCGCGCACCGCTCGTACCTTCCCCTATATTGCCCTGTTTCCCGCGCACATCCCATGGCTTCGCATGCATCGCTGTGTTTTTGCGCACCTCTCATACCTTCCCCTATATCGCCCTGTTTTCACGCACATCCCATAACTTCAACTTTATCGCTGTGTTATTGCTTACCTCTCTTAACTTCCCCTATATCGCTGTGTTTTCACGCACCTCTCTTAACTTCTCCTATATCGCTGTGTTTTTGCACACCTCTCATACCTTCCCTAATATCACTGCGTTTTCATGCACATTTCATCACGTCCCCTATATCGCTGTGTTATTGCTCACCTCTCATAGCTTCCCCTATATCGCCGTGTTTCCGCTCCTCTCATTACTTCCCCTATATCGCTCTGTGTTCTCACACTTCTGATACTGTTCCCTGTATCAACGTGTTTTCGCTCAACTCTCATAATTTCACTTATATCGCCCTGTTCTCGCACACCTCTCATATCTTCCCCTACATCACTGTGTTTTCACGCACGTCCAATAGCGTCCCCTATATCGCTATGTTTTCACGCACCTCTCATGTCTTCCTCTATATCACTGTGTTTTCATGCACCTCCCATGCCATCACCTATATTGATGTGCCTTCGCACACCTCTCATGCCTTTCCCTATATCGCCCTGTTTTCGAGCACCTCCCATACCTTCCCCAATATTGCTGTGTTTTCGTGCACCTCTCATAACTTCTCCTATATCACTGTATTTTTGCGCAGCTCTTATACCTTCCCCTATATTGCCGTGTTTTCATGCACATCTCATAACGTCCCCTATATCGCTGTGTATTCGCGCACATCCCATAGCATCCCTTATATTGCTGTGCCTTCGCGCGCCTCTCATACCTTCCCCTATATCGCCCCGTTTTCACGCACCTTCCATACCTTCCCCTATATCGCTGTGTTTTCACGCACCTCTCATAACTTCTCCTGCAGTGCTGTATTTTTGAGTACCTCTCATAACTTCCCCTATATTGCCGTGTTTTTATGCACATCTCATAACGTCCCCTATATCGCTGTGTATTCGCACACCTCCCATAGCATCCCCTATATCACTGTGTCTTCGTGCACCTCCGATTCCTTCCCCTATATCACTGTGTTTTCGTGCACCTTTCATACCTTCCCCTATATGGCTGTGTTTTCACACACCTCTCATAACTTCTCCTATATCACTGAGTTTTTGTGCACCTCTCATACCTTCCCTAATATCGCTGAGTTTTCATGCACATCTCATCACGTCCCCTATATCGCTGTGTATTCGCGCACCTCCCATAGCATCCCCTATACCGCTGTGCCTTGCGCACCTCTCATAGTTTCCCTTATATTGCTGTCTTTTTGCGCACATCCCATAGATTCAGCTTTATCGCTGTTTTATTGCTCACCTCTCATAGCTTCCCCTGTATCGCCGTTCTTTTGCTCACCTCTCATGTCTTCACCTAGATCGCAATGTTTTCGCTCCTCTCAATACTTCCCCTATATCGCTGTGTTTTCTCGCACAATTGATACATTCTCCCGCATCGCTGTGTTTTCGCACACCTCTCATTATTTCCCCTATATCGCCATGTTCTCGCGCACCTCTCATACCTTCCCCTATAGCGCCCTGTTTTCGCGCACATCCCATACCTTCCACTATATTGACCGGTTTTCGTGCACTTCTCAAGTCTTCCACTACATCGCTGTGTTTTCTGGCACCTCTGATGGTTTCCCTTTAACGCCATATTTTCGCGCACCTCTCATACTTTCTCCTATATCGCCGTGTTTATGCGCACCTCTCATACCTCCCCCTATATCGCCATGTTTTTATGCACATCTCATACCGTCTCCTATATTGCTGTGTTTTCGCGCACTCCCATAGCATCCCCTATATCGCTGTGCCTTCGTGCACCTCTCATACCTTCCCCTATACGGCTGTGTTTTCATGCACATCTCATAACGTTCCCTTTATCGCTGTGTATTCGTGCACCTCCCATTCCTTCCCGAATATATCTCTGTGTTTTCGTGCACCTTTCATAACTTCTCCTATATCGCTGTGTTTTTGTGCACCTCTGATACCTTCCCTAATATCGCTGCGTTTTCATGCACATCTCATCACGTCTCCTATATCGCTGTGTATTCATTTACCTCCCATAGCATCCCCTATATCACTGTGCCATGCGCACCTCTCATAGCTTCTCCTATATCGCTGTCTTTTCGCGCACATCCTATAGATTCACCTTTATCGCTGTGTTATTGCTCACCTCTCATAGCTTCCCCTGTATCGCCGTGTTTTCGCACACATCCCATAACTTCACCTTTATCGCTGTGTTATTGCTTACCTCTCATAGCTTCTCCTATATCGCTGTGTTTTCGCGCACCTCCCATAGCATCCCCTATATCGCTGTGCCTTAGCGCACCTCTCATACCTTCCCCTATGTCGCCCTGTTTTCGCACACCTCCCATACCGTCCCCTGTATCGCTGTATTTTCGCACACCTCTCGTGGCTTCCCCAATATCGCCGTGTTTTCATGCACATCTCATAACGTCTCCTATATCTCTGTGTATTCACGCACCTCCCATAGCATCCTCTATATCGCTGTGCCTTTGCGCACCGCTCATACATTCCCCTATATTGCCCTGTTTCCCACGCACCTTCCATAGCTTCGCCTACATCGCTGTGTTTTTGTGCACCTCTCATACCTTCCACTATAGCGCCCTGTTTTCGCACACATCCCATAACTTCACCTTTATCGCTGTGTTATTGCTTACCTCTCATAGCTTCCCCTATATCGCCGTGTTTTCGCGCACCTCTCATGTCTTCACCTATATCACTGTGTTTTCGTGCACCTCCAATACCATCCCCTATATTGCTGTGCCTTCGCACACCTCTCATACCATTCCCTATATCGCCCGGTTTTCGAGCACCTCCCATACCTTCCCCTATATCGCTGTATTTTCACGCACCTCTCATAACGTCCCCTATATCGCTGTGTATTCGCGCACCTCCCATAGCATCCCCTATATCGCTGTGCCTTCGCGTACCTCTCATACCTGCCCCTATATCGCCCTGTTTTCGAGCACCTCCCATACCTTCCCCTGTATCGCTGTGTTTTCGTGTACCTCTCATACCTCCCCGTATATCGCTGTGTTTTCACACACCTCTCATAACTTCTCCTATATCACTGAGTTTTTGTGCACCTCTTATACCTTCCCTAATATCGCTGAGCTTTCATGCACATCTCATCACGTCCCCTATATCGCTGTGTATTCGCGCACCTCCCATAGCATCCCCTATATCGCTGTGCCTTGCGCACCTCTCATAGTTTCCCTTATATCGCTGTCTTTTTGCGCACATCCCATAGATTCAGCTTTATCGCTGTTTTATTGCTCACCTCTCATAGCTTCCCCTGTATCGCCGTGTTTTTGCTCACCTCTCATGTCTTCACCTAGATCGCTATGTTTTCGCTCCTCTCAATACTTCCCCTATATCGCTGTGTTTTCTCGCACAATGGATACATTCTCCCGTATCGCTGTGTTTTCGCACACCTCTCATTATTTCCACTATATCGCCATGTTCTCGCGCACCTCTCATACCTTCCCCTATATCGCCCTGTTTTCGCGCACATCCCATACCTTCCACTATATTGACCGGTTTTCGTGCACCTCTGAAGTCTTCCACTACATCGCTGTGTTTTCTGGCACCTCTGATGGTTTCCCCTGTAACGCCAAATTGTCGCGCACCTCTCATACTTTCCCCTATATCGCCGTGTTTACGTGCACCTCTCATACCTCCCCCTATATCGCCATGTTTTTATGCACATCTCATACCGTCTCCTATATCGCTGTGTTTTCGCGCACTCCCATAGCATCCCCTATATCGCTGTGCCTTCGTGCACCTCTCATACCTTCCCCTATATCGCCCTGTTTTTGCGTACCTCCTATACCTTCCCTTATATCGCTGCGTTTTCATGCACCTCTCATACCTTCCCCTATATGGCTGTGTTTTCATGCACATCTCATAACGTTCCCTATATCGCTGTGTTTTCGCGCACCTCCCATAGCTTCGCCTACATCGCTGTTTATTTGCACATGTCCCATAGCGTCCCCTACATCTCTGTGTTTTCGTGCACCTCTTATAATTTCCCCATATCGCCGTGTTCTCGCAGACCTCTCATACCTTCCCCTATATCACTGTGTTTTAGCGCAAGTCCCATAGCGTTCCCTATATTGCTGTGTTTTCTCGCACCTCTGATGCATTCCCCTGTATCTCCGTGTTGTCGCGCACATCCCATAGCTTCCACTATATTGCCCTGTTTTTGCGCACCTCTCATGTCTTCCCCTATTTCACTGTGTTTTTGCGCACCTCCCATAGCATCCCCTATATTCCTGTGCCTTCGCGCACCTCTCTTACCTTCCCCTATATCGCCCTGTTTTCGCGCACCTCCCATACATTCTCCCATATCGCTGTGTTTTCGAGCACCTCTCATAATTTCTCCTATATCGCTGTAGTTTTGTGCACCTCTCATGGCTTCCCCAATATCGCCGTGTTTTCATGCACATCTCTTAACGTCCCCTATATCGCTGTGTTTTCGCGCACCTCTCATACCTTCCCCTATATCGCTGTCTTTTCGCGCACATGCCAGAGCTTCACCTTTATCGCTGTGTTATTGCTCACCTCTCATTATTTCCCCTATATCGCCATGTTCTCGCGCACCTCTCATACCTTCCCCTATATCGCCCTGCTTTCGCGCACATCCCATACCTTCCACTATATTGCCCGGTTTTCGTGCACCTCTCAAGCCTTCCACTACATCGCTGTGTTTTCTGGCAGCTCTGATGGTTTCCCCTGTAACGCCAAATTGTCGTGCACCTCTCATACTTTCCCCTATATCGCCGTGTTTACGTGCACCTCTCATACCTTCCGCTATAGCGCCCTGTTGTTGCACACATCTCATAAGTTCATCTTTATCGCTGTGTTATTGCTTACCTCTCATAGCTTCCCCCATATCGCCGTGTTTTCGCGCACCTCTCATGTCTTCACCTATATCACTGTGTTTTCGCGCACGTCCAATAGCGTCCCCTATATCGCTGTGTTTTCACGCACCTCTCATGTCTTCCCCTATATCACTGTGTTTTCGTGCACCTCCCATACCATCCCCTATATTGCTGTGCCTTCGAGCACCTCCCATACCTTCCCCTATATCGCTGTGTTTTCGTGTACCTCTCATACCTCCCCTTATATCGCTGTGTTTTCACGCACCTCTCATAACTTCTCCTATATCGCTGTGTTTTTGCACACCTCTCATACCTTCCCCTATATTGCTGTGTTTTCAGGCACCTCTCATGGCTTCCCCAATATCGCCGTGTATTCATGCACATCTCACACCGTCCCCTATATCGCTGTGTTTTCACGCACCTCCCATAGCTTCGCCTACATCGCTGTTTTCGCACACATCCCATAGCTTCACCTTGATCACTGTGTTATTGCTCACCTCTCATAGCTTACCCTATATCGCCGTGATTTCGCGCACCTCGCATGTCTTCACCTATATCGCTATGTTTTCGCTCCTATCATTACTTCCCCTATATCGCTGTGCTTTCTCGCACCTCTGATACATTCTCCTGTATTGCCATGTTTTCGCGCACCTCTTACAATTTCCCCTATATCGCCATGTTCTCGCACACCTCTCATACCTTCCCGTATATCACTGTTTTTTTGCGCATGTCCCATAGCGTCCCCTATATCGCTGTGTTTTCTCGCACCTCTGATACATTCCCCTGTATCGCCGTGGTTTCGCGCACATCCCATAGGTTCCACTATATTGCCCTGTTTTTGCGCACCTCTCATGTCTTCCCCTATATCACGGTGTTTTCGCGCACGTCCAATAGCGTCCCCTATATCGCTGTGTTTTCACGCACCTCTCATGTCTTCCCCTATATCACTGTGTTTTCGTGCACCTCCCATACCATCCCCTATATTGCTGTGCCTTCGAGCACCTCCCATACCTTCCCCTATATCGCTGTGTTTTCGTGTACCTCTCATACCTCCCCTTATATCGCTGTGTTTTCACGCACCTCTCATAACTTCTCCTATATTGCTGTATTTTTGCGCACCTCTCATAACTTCACCTATATTGCCGTGATTTTATGCACATCTCATAACGTCCCCTATATCGCTGTGTATTCGCGCACCTCCCATAGCATCCCCTATATCGCTGTGCCTTCGCGTACCTCTCATACCTGCCCCTATATCGCCCAGTTTTCGCGCACCTTGAATTCCTTCCCCTATATCGCTGTGTTTTCGTGCACCTTTCATACCTTCCCCTATATCGCTGTGTTTTCACACACCTCTCATAACTTCTCCTATATCACTGAGTTTTGTGCACCTCTCATACCTTCCCTAATATCGCTGAGTTTTCATACACATCTCATCACGTCCCCAATATCGCTGTGTATTCGTGCACCTCTCATAGCATCCCCTATATCGCTGTCTTTTCACGCACATCCCATAGATTCAGCTTTATCGCTGTGTTATTGCTCACCTCTTATAGCTTCCCCTGTATCGCCGTGTTTTTGCTCACCTCTCATGTCTTCACCTATATCGCTATGTTTTCGCTCCTCTCAATACTTCCCCCATATGGCTGTGTTATCATGCACATCTCATAACCTCCCCTATATCGCTGTGTTTTCGCGCACCTCCCATAGCATCCCCTATATCGCTGTGCCTTCGTGCACCTCTCATACCTTCCCCTATATCGCTGTGTTTTCACGCACCTCTCTTAACTTCTCCTATATCGCTGTGTTTTTGCACACCTCTCATACCTTCCCCTATACTGCTGTGTTTTCAGGCACCTCTCATGGCTTCCCCAATATCGCCGTGTATTCATGCACATCTCACACCGTCCCCTATATCGCTGTGTTTTCACGCACCTCCCATAGCTTCGCCTACATCGCTGTTTTCGCACACATCCCATAGCTTCACCTTGATCACTGTGTTATTGCTCACCTCTCATAGCTTACCCTATATCGCCGTGATTTCGCGCACCTCGCATGTCTTCACCTATATCGCTATGTTTTCGCTCCTATCATTACTTCCCCTATATCGCTGTGCTTTCTCGCACCTCTGATACATTCTCCTGTATTGCCATGTTTTCGCGCACCTTACAATTTCCCCTATATCGCCATGTTCTCGCACACCTCTCATACCTTCCCGTATATCACTGTTTTTTTGCGCATGTCCCATAGCGTCCCCTACATCGCTGTGTTTTCTGGCACCTTTGATGCATTCCCCACTAATGCCAAGTTTTCGCGCACCTCTCATACTTTCCCCTATATCGCCGTGTTTAACCGCACCTCTCATACCTCCCCCTATATCGCCATGTTTTTATGCACATCTCATATCGTCTCCTATATCGCTGTGTTTTTGCGCACCTCCCATAGCATCCCCTATATCGCTGTGCCTTAGCGCACCTCTCATACCTTCCCCTATGTCGCCCTGTTTTCGCACACCTCCCATACCGTCCCCTGTATCGCTGTATTTTCGCACACCTCTCGTGGCTTCCCCAATATCGCCGTGTTTTCATGCACATCTCATAACGTATTCTATATCTCTGTGTATTCACGCACCTCCCATAGCATCCTCTATATCGCTGTGCCTTTGCGCACCGCTCATACATTCCCCTATATTGCCCTGTTTCCCGCGCACCTTCCATAGCTTCGCCTACATCGCTGTGTTTTCGTGCACCTTTCATACCTTCCCCTATATGGCTTTGTTTTCACACACCTCTCATAACTTCTCTTATATCACTGAGTTTTTGTGCACCTCTCATACCTTCCCTAATATCGCTGAGTTTTCATGCACATCTCATCACGTCCCCGATATCGCTGTGTATTCGTGCACCTCCCATTCCTTCCCGTATGTATCTCTGTGTTTTCGTGCACCTGTCATACCTTCCCTAATATCACTGCGTTTTTATGCACATCTCATCACGTCCCCTATATCGCTGTGCATTCACGCACCTCTCATAGCATCCCCTATATCGCTGTGCCTTGCGCACCTCTCATAGCTTCCCCTATATCGCTGTCTTTTCGCGCACATCCCATAGATACAACTTTATCCCTGTGTTATTGCTCACCTCTCATAGGTTTCCCTGTATCGCCGTGTTTTTCCTCACCTCTCATAGCTTCCTCTATATCGCCATGTTTTCACGCACCTCTCATGTCTTCACCTAGATCGCTATGTTTTCACGCCTCTCAATACTTCCCCTATATTGCTGTTTTTTCGCGCACATCTGATACATTTTGCCGTATCGCCGTGTTTTCGCACACCTCTCATAATTTTCCCTCTATCACTGTGTTCTCGCACACCTCTCATACCTTCCCCTATAACACTGTGTTTTCGCGCACATCCCATTGTGTCCCCTATATCGTTGTGTTTTCGCGCACCTCTCATAGCTTCCCCTATATCGCCCTGTTTTCGTGCACATCCCATAGCTTCCACTATATTGTCCTGTTTTTGCGCACCTCTCATGTATTCCACTACATAGCTGTGTTTTCTGGCACCTCTGATGCATTCCCCTGTAACGCCAAGTTTTCGCGCAACTCTCATACCTCCCCCTATATCGCCATGTTTTTATGCACATCTCATACCGTCTCCTATATCGCTGTGTTTTCGCGCACCTCCCATAGCATCCCCTATATCGCTGTGCCTTCGTGCACCTCTCATACCTTCCCCTATATCGCTGTGTTTTCACGCACCTCTCTTAACTTCTCCTATATCGCTGTGTTTTTGCACACCTCTCATACCTTCCCCTATATTGCTGTGTTTTCAGGCACCTCTCATGGCTTCCCCAATATCGCCGTGTATTCATGCACATCTCACACCGTCCCCTATATCACTGTGTTTTCACGCACCTCCCATAGCTTCGCCTACATCGCTGTTTTCGCACACATCCCATAGCTTCACCTTGATCACTGTGTTATTGCTCACCTCTCATAGCTTACCCTATATCGCCGTGATTTCGCGCACCTCGCATGTCTTCACCTATATCGCTATGTTTTCGCTCCTATCATTACTTCCCCTATATCGCTGTGCTTTCTCGCACCTCTGATACATTCTCCTGTATTGCCATGTTTTCGCGCACCTCTTACAATTTCCCCTATATCGCCATGTTCTCGCACACCTCTCATACCTTCCCGTATATCACTGTTTTTTTGCGCATGTCCCATAGCGTCCCCTATATCGCTGTGTTTTCTCGCACCTCTGATACATTCCCCTGTATCGCCGTGGTTTCGCGCACATCCCATAGGTTCCACTATATTGCCCTGTTTTTGCGCACCTCTCATGTCTTCCCCTATATCACGGTGTTTTCGCGCACGTCCAATAGCGTCCCCTATATCGCTGTGTTTTCACGCACCTCTCATGTCTTCCCCTATATCACTGTGTTTTCGTGCACCTCCCATACCATCCCCTATATTGCTGTGCCTTCGAGCACCTCCCATACCTTCCCCTATATCGCTGTGTTTTCGTGTACCTCTCATACCTCCCCTTATATCGCTGTGTTTTCACGCACCTCTCATAACTTCTCCTATATTGCTGTATTTTTGCGCACCTCTCATAACTTCACCTATATTGCCGTGATTTTATTCACATCTCATAACGTCCCCTATATCGCTGTGTATTCGCGCACCTCCCATAGCATCCCCTATATCGCTGTGCCTTCGCGTACCTCTCATACCTGCCCCTATATCGCCCTGTTTTCGCGCACCTTGAATTCCTTCCCCTATATCGCTGTCTTTTCACGCACATCCCATAGATTCAGCTTTATCGCTGTGTTATTGCTCACCTCTCATAGCTTCCCCTGTATCGCCGTGTTTTTGCTCACCTCTCATGTCTTCACCTATATCGCTATGTTTTCGCTCCTCTCAATACTTCCCCCATATGGCTGTGTTATCATGCACATCTCATAACCTCCACTATATCGCTGTGTATTCGTGCACCTCCCATTCCTTCCCGTATGTATCTCTGTGTTTTCGTGCACCTGTCATACCTTCCCTAATATCGCTACGTTTTTATGCACATCTCATCATGTCCCCTAAATCGCTGTGCATTCACGCACCTCTCATAGCATCCCCTATATCGCTGTGCCTTGCGCACCTCTCATAGCTTTCCCTATATCGCTGTCTTTTCGCGCACATCCCATAGATACAACTTTATCCCTGTGTTATTGCTCACCTCTCATAGGTTTCCCTGTATCGCCGTGTTTTTCCTCACCTCTCATAGCTTCCTCTATATCGCCATGTTTTCACGCACCTCTCATGTCTTCACCTAGATCGCTATGTTTTCACTCCTCTCAATACTTCCCCTATATTGCTGTGTTTTCGCGCACATCTGATACATTTTGCCGTATCGCCGTGTTTTCGCACACCTCTCATAATTTTCCCTCTATCACCGTGTTCTCGCACACCTCTCATACCTTCCCCTATAACACTGTGTTTTCGCGCACATCCCATTGCGTCCCCTATATCGTTGTGTTTTCAGCACCTCTCATAGCTTCCCCTATATTGCCCTGTTTTCGTGCACATCCCAAAGCTTCCACTATATTGTCCTGTTTTTGCGCACCTCTCATGTATTCCACTACATAGCTGTGTTTTCTGGCACCTCTGATGCATTCCCCTGTAACGCCAAGTTTTCGCGCAACTCTCATACCTCCCCCTATATCGCCATGTTTTTATGCACATCTCATACCGTCTCCTATATCGCTGTGTTTTCGCGCACCTCCCATAGCATCCCCTATATCGCTGTGCCTTCGTGCACCTCTCATACCTTCCCCTATATCGCTGTGTTTTCACGCACCTCTCTTAACTTCTCCTATATCGCTGTGTTTTTGCACACCTCTCATACCTTCCCCTATATTGCTGTGTTTTCAGGCACCTCTCATGGCTTCCCCAATATCGCCGTGTATTCATGCACATCTCACACCGTCCCCTATATCGCTGTGTTTTCACGCACCTCCCATAGCTTCGCCTACATCGCTGTTTTCGCACACATCCCATAGCTTCACCTTGATCACTGTGTTATTGCTCACCTCTCATAGCTTACCCTATATCGCCGTGATTTCGCGCACCTCGCATGTCTTCACCTATATCGCTATGTTTTCGCTCCTATCATTACTTCCCCTATATCGCTGTGCTTTCTCGCACCTCTGATACATTCTCCTGTATTGCCATGTTTTCGCGCACCTCTTACAATTTCCCCTATATCGCCATGTTCTCGCACACCTCTCATACCTTCCCGTATATCACTGTTTTTTTGCGCATGTCCCATAGCGTCCCCTACATCGCTGTGTTTTCTGGCACCTTTGATGCATTCCCCACTAATGCCAAGTTTTCGCGCACCTCTCATACTTTCCCCTATATCGCCGTGTTTAACCGCACCTCTCATACCTCCCCCTATATCGCCATGTTTTTATGCACATCTCATATCGTCTCCTATATCGCTGTGTTTTCGCGCACCTCCCATAGCATCCCCTATATCGCTGTGCCTTAGCGCACCTCTCATACCTTCCCCTATGTCGCCCTGTTTTCGCACTCCTCCCATACCGTCCCCTGTATCGCTGTATTTTCGCACACCTCTCGTGGCTTCCCCAATATCGCCGTGTTTTCATCCACATCTCATAACGTATTCTATATCTCTGTGTATTCACGCACCTCCCATAGCATCCTCTATATCGCTGTGCCTTTGCGCACCGCTCATACATTCCCCTATATTGCCCTGTTTCCCGTGCACCTTCCATAGCTTCGCCTACATCGCTGTGTTTTCGTGCACCTTTCATACCTTCCCCTATATGGCTGTGTTTTCACACACCTCTCATAACTTCTCTTATATCACTGAGTTTTTGTGCACCTCTCATACCTTCCCTAATGTCGCTGAGTTTTCATGCACATCTCATCACGTCCCCGATATCGCTGTGTATTCGCACACCTCCCATAGCATCCCTTATCTCGCTGTGCCTTCGCGTACCTCTCATACCTCCCCTTATATCGCACAGTTTTCGCGCACCTCCGATTCCTTCCCCTATATCGCTGTGTTTTCGTGCACCTTTCATACCTTCCCCTATATGGCTGTGTTTTCACACACCTCTCATAACTTCTCCTATATCACTGAGTTTTTGTGCACCTCTCATACCTTCCCTAATATCGCTGAGTTTTCATGCACATCTCATCACGTCCCCTATATCGCTGTGTATTCGCGCACCTCCCATAGCATCCCCTATATCGCTGCGCCTTGCGCACCTCTCATAGTTTCCCTTATATCGCCGTGTTTTTTCTCACCTCTCATGTCTTCACCTAGATCGCTATGTTTTCGCTCCTCTCAATACTTCCCCAAAATCGCTGTGTTATCTCGCACAATTGATACATTCTCCCGTATCGCTGTGTTTTCGCACACCTCTCATTATTTCCCCTATATCGCCATGTTCTCGCGCACCTCTCATACCTTCCCCTATATCGCCCTGTTTTCGCGCACATCCCATACCTTCCACTATATTGCCCGGTTTTCATGCACCTCTCAAGCCTTCCACTACATCGCTGTGTTTTCTGGCACCTCTGATGGTATCCCCGGTAACGCCAAATTGTCATGCACCTCTCATACTTTCCCCTATATCGCCGTGTTTACGTGCACCTCTCATACCTCCCCCTATATCGCCATGTTTTTATGCACATCTCATACCGTCTCCTATATCGCTGTGTTTTCGCGCACTTCCATAGCATCCCCTATATCGCTGTGCCTTCGTGCACCTCTCATACCTTCCCCTGTATCGCCCTGTTTTTGCGTACCTCCTATACCTTCCCTTATATCGCTGCGTTTTCGTGCACCTCTCATAACTTCCCCTATATGGCTGTGTTTTCATGCACATCTCATAACATTCCCTATATCGCTGTGTATTCGTGCACCTCCCATTCCTTTCCAAATATATCTTTGTGTTTTCATGCACCTTTCATAACTTCTCCTATATCACTGTGTTTTTGTGCACCTCTGATACCTTCCCTGAAATCATGCGTTTTCATGCACATCTCATCACGTCCCCTATATCGCTGTGTATTCATTCACCTCCCATAGCATCCCCTATATCGCTGTGCCATGCGCACCTCTCCTAGCTTCCCCTATATCGCTGTCTTTTCGCGCACATCCTATAGATTCACCTTTATCGCTGTGTTATTGCTCACCTCTCATAGCTTCCCCTGTATCGCCGTGTTTTTGCTCACCTCTCATAGCTTCCCCTATATCGCCGTATTTTCGCGCATCTCTCATGTCTTCACCTAGATCGCTATGTTTTCGCTCCTCTCAATACTTCCCCTATATCGCTGTGTTCTCTCGCACAATTGATACATTCTCCCGTATCGCTGTGTTTTCGCACACCTCTCATTATTTCCCCTATATCGTCATGTTCTCGCGCACCTCTCATACCTTCCCCTATATCGCCCTGTTTTCGCGCACATCCCATACCTTCCACTACATTGCCCGGTTTTCGTGCACCTCTCAAGCCTTCCACTACATCGCTGTGTTTTCTGGCACCTCTGATGGTTTCCCCTGTAACGCCAAATTGTCGTACACCTCTCATACTTTCCCCTATATCGCCATGTTTACGTGCACCTCTCATACCTCCCCCTATATCGCCATGTTTTTATGCACATCTCATACCGTCTCCTATATCGCTGTGTTTTCGCGCACTCCCATAGCATCCCCTATATCGCTGTGCCTTCGTGCACCTCTCATACCTTCCCCTATATCGCCCTGTTTTTGCGTACCTCCTATACCTTCCCTTATATCGCTGCGTTTTCGTGCACCTCTCATAACTTCCCCTATATGGCTGTGTTTTCATGCACATCTCATAACGTTCCCTATATCGCTGTGTATTCGTGCACCTCCCATTCCTTCCCAAATATATCTCTGTGTTTTCATGCACCTTTCATAACTTCTCCTATATCACTGTGTTTTTGTGCACCTCTGATACCTTCCCTGATATCATGCGTTTTCATGCACATCTCATCACGTCCCCAATATCGCTGTGTATTCATTCACCTCCCATAGCATCCCCTATATCGCTGTGCCATGCGCACCTCTCATAGCTTCCCCTATATCGCTGTCTTTTCGCGCACATCCTATAGATTCACCTTTATCGCTGTGTTATTGCGCACCTCTCATAGCTTCCCCTGTATCGCCGTGTTTTTGCTCACCTCTCATAGCTTCCCCTATATCGCCGTATTTTCGCGCACCTCTCATGTCTTCACCTAGATCGCTATGTTTTCGCTCCTCTCAATACTTCCCCTATATCGCTGTGTTTTCTCGCACAATTGATACATTTTCCCGTATCGCTGTGTTTTCGCACACCTCTCATTATTTCCCCTATATCGTCATGTTCTCGCGCACCTCTCATACCTTCCCCTATAGCGCCCTGCTTTCGCGCACATCCCATACCTTCCACTATATTGCCCGGTTTTCGTGCACCTCTCAAGCCTTCCACTACATCGCTGTGTTTTCTGGCACCTCTGATGGTTTCCCCTGTAACGCCAAATTGTCGTGCACCTCTCATACTTTCCCCTATATCGCCATGTTTACGTGCACCTCTCATACCTCCCCCTATATCGCCATGTTATTATGCACATCTCATACCGTCTCCTATATCGCTGTGTTTTCGCGCACTCCCATAGCATCCCCTATATCGCTGTGCCTTCGTGCACCTCTCATACCTTCCCCTATATCGACCTGTTTTTGCGTACCTCCTATACCTTCCCTTATATCGCTGCGTTTTCGTTCACCTCTCATAACTTCCCCTATATGGCTGTGTTTTCATGCACATCTCATAACGTTCCCTATATCGCTGTGTATTCGTGCACCTCCCATTCCTTCCCAAATATATCTCTGTGTTTTCATGCACCTCTCATGTCTTCCCCTATATTACTGTGTTTTCGTGCACCTCCCATACCATCCCCTATATTGCTGTGCCTTCGAGCACCTCCCATACCTTCCCCTATATCGCTGTGTTTTCGTGTACCTCTCATACCTCCCCTTATATCGCTGTGTTTTCACGCACCTCTCATAACTTCTCCTATATTGCTGTATTTTTGCGCACCTCTCATAACTTCACCTATATTGCCGTGATTTTATGCACATCTCATAACGTCCCCTATATCGCTGTGTATTCGCGCACCTCCCATAGCATCCCCTATATCGCTGTGCCTTCGCGTACCTCTCATACCTGCCCCTATATCGCCCTGTTTTCGCGCACCTTGAATTCCTTCCCCTATATCGCTGTGTTTTCGTGCACCTTTCATACCTTCCCCTATATCGCTGTGTTTTCACACACCTCTCATAACTTCTCCTATATCACTGTTTATTTTGCACCTCTCATACCTTCTCTAATATCGCTGCATTTTCATGCACATCTCATCACGTCCCCTATATCGCTGTGTATTCACGCACCTCCCATAGCATCCCCTATATCGCTGTGCCTTGCGCACCTCTCATACCTTCCCCTATATCGCTGTCTTTTTGCGCACATCCCATAGATTCTCCTTTATCGCTGTGTTATTGCTCACCTCTCATAGCTTCCCCTATATCGCCCTGTTTTCGTGCACCTCTCATACCTTCCCTAATATCGCTGAGTTTTCATACACATCTCATCACGTCCCCAATATCGCTGTGTATTCGTGCACCTCTCATAGCATCCCCTATATCGCTGTCTTTTCACGCACATCCCATAGATTCAGCTTTATCGCTGTGTTATTGCTCACCTCTCATAGCTTCCCCTGTATCGCAGTGTTTTCGCGCACCTCGCATGTCTTCACCTATATCGCTATGTTTTCGCTCCTATCATTACTTCCCCTATATCGCTGTGCTTTCTCGCACCTCTAATACATTCTCCTGTATTGCCATGTCTTCGCGCACCTCTTACAATTTCCCCTATATCGCCATGTTCTCGCACACCTCTCATACCTTCCCGTATATCACTGTTTTTTTGCGCATGTCCCATAGCGTCCCCTATATCGCTGTGTTTTCTCGCACCTCTGATACATTCCCCTGTATCGCCGTGGTTTCGCGCACATCCCATTGGTTCCACTATATTGCCCTGTTTTTGCGCACCTCTCATGTCTTCCCCTATATCACGGTGTTTTCGTGCACCTCTCATAGCATCCCCTATATCGCTGTGCCTTCGCGCACCTCTCATAACTTCCCCTCTATCGCCCTGTTTTCGCGCACCTCCCATACCTTCCCCAATATCGCTGTTTTCGTGCACCTCTCATACCTTCCCTTATCTCGCTGTGTTTTCACGCACCTATCATAACTTCTCCTATATCACTGTATTTTTGTGCAGCTCTTATACTTTCCCCTATATAGCCGTGTTTTCATGCACATCTCATAACGTCCCCTATATCACTGTGTATTCGCGCACCTCCCATAGCATCCCTTATATTGCTGTGCCTTCGCGCACCTCTCATACCTTCCCCTATATTGCCCTGTTTTCGCGCACCTTCCATACCTTCCCCTATATCGCTGTATTTTCATGCACCTCTCATACCTCCCCCTATATCGCTGTGTTTTCACGCACCTCTCATAATTTCTCCTATATCGCCGTATTTTTGCGCACCTCTCATGGCATCCCCAATATCGCTGCGTTTTCATGCACATCTCTTAACGTCCCATATATCGCTGTGTATTCGCGCAACTGCCATAACATCCCCCATATCGCAGTGGCTTGCGCACCTCTCATACCTCCCCCATTTTGCTGTGTTTTCACACACCTCTCATAACGTCTCCTATATCGCTGTGTTTTTGTGCACCTCTCATACCTTCCCTAATATTACTGCGTTTTCATGCATATCTCATCACATCCCCTATATCGCTGTGTTTTCGTGCACCTCTCATACCCCCCCCATATCGCTGTGCCTTGCGCACCTCTCATATCCTCCTCTATATCGCAGCCTTTTCGCGCACATCCCATAGATTCACCTATATCGCTGTGTTATTGCTCACCTTTCATAGCTTCCCCTATATCGCCGTGTTTTTGCGCACCTCTCATAACTTACCCTATATAGCCGTCTTGTTATGCACATCTCATAATGTCCTCTATATCGCTGTGTATTCGTGCACCTCCCATAGTTTCCCTTATATCGCTGTGCTTTCGCGCACCTCTAATACCTTCCCAAATATCGCCCTGTTTTCACGCACCTCCCATTCCTTCACCGATATCGCTGTTTTCGTGCACCTCTCATGCATTCCCGTATATCGCTGTGTTTTTTGCACACCTCTCATACCTTCCCCAATATCATCGTGTTTTCATGCACATCTCATAACGTCCCCAATGTCGCTGGGTTTTCACGCACCTCTCATAACTTCCCCTATATCGCCCTGCTTTCGCGCTCCTCTCATACCTTCCCCTATATCACTGTGTTTTCACGCAGCTCTCATACCTTCCCCTATATCGCTGTGTTTTCGCACACCTCTCATGGCTTCCCGACTATCGCCGTGTATTCATGCACATCTCACACCTTCCCCTATATCGCTGTGCTTTCGCGCACCTCCCATAGTTTCGCCTACATCGCTGTTTTCGCACACCTCCAATTCCTTCCACTATATCGATGTATTTTTGCGCACATCTCATACCTTCCCCTATATTGATGTGTTTTCATGCACATCTCATAATGTCCCCTGTATCGCTGTGTATTTGCGCAATTCCCATACCATCCCCTATATCACTGTGCCTTCGCGCACCTCTCATGCATTCCTGTATATCGCCCTGTTTTCGCGCACCTCTCATACCTTCCGCTATATCGCCCCGTTTTCGCGCACCTTCCATACCTTCCCCTATATCGCTGTGTTTTCATGCATCTCTCATACCTCCCTCTTTATCGCTGTGTTTTCACGCACCTCTCATAACGTCTCCTATATCTCTGTGTATTCACGCACCTCCCATAGCATCCCCTATATAGCTGTGCCTTTGCGCATCACTCATACCTTGTCCTATATTGCCCTGTTTCATGCGCACCTCCCATGGCTTCGCCTACATCGCTGTGTTTTTGCGCACCTCTCTTAACTTCCCCTATATCGCCGTGATTTCGCGCACCTCTCATGTCTTCACCTATATCGCTGTTTCCGCTCCTCTCATTACTTCCCCTACATCTCTCTGTGTTCTCGCACTTCTGATACAGTTCCCTGTATCAACCTGTTTTCGCGCACCTCTCATAATTTCACCTATATCGCCGTGTTCTCGCACATCTCTCATATCTTCCCCTATATCACTGTGTTTTCGCGCACGTCCAATAGCGTCCCCTATATCGCTGTGTATTCACGCACCTCTCATGTCTTCCCCTATATCACTGTGTTTTCGTTCACCTCCCATACCATCCCCTATATTGCTGTGCCTTCGCACACCTCTCATACCTTTCCCTATATCGCCCTGTTTTCGAGCACCTCCCATACCTGCCCTGTATCGCTGTGTTTTCGTGTACCTCTCATACCTCCCTCTATATCGCTGTGTTTTCACGCACCACTCATAACTTCTCCTATATTGCTGTACTTTTGCGCACCTCTCATAACTTCCCTTATATCGCCGTGTTTTTATGCACATCTCAAAACGTCCCCAAAACCGCTGTGTATTCGCACACCTCCCATAGCATCTCCTATATCGCTGTGCCTTCGTGCACCTCTCATACCTTCCCCTATATCGCCTTGTTTTCGCGCACCTCCGATTCCTTCCCCGATATCGCTGTGTTTTCACACACCTCTCATAACTTCTCCTTTATCACTGAGTTTTGTGCACCTCTCATACCTTCCCTAATATTGCTGAGTTTTCATACACATCTCATCACGTCCCCTATATCGCTGTGTATTCGCGCACCTCTCATAGCTTCCCCTATATCGCTGTCTTTTCGCGCACATCCCATAGATTCGCCTTTATCGCTGTGTTATTGCTCACCTCTCATAGCTTCCCCTATATCGCCGTGTTTTCGCGCACCTCTCATGTCTTCTCCTAGATCGCTATGTTTTCACTCCTCTCAATACTTCTCCTATATCGCTGTGTTTTCTCGCACATCTGATACATTCTCCCGTATCGCCGTTTTTTTCGCACACCTCTCATAATTTCCCCTATATCGCCGTGTTCTCGCACACCTCTCATACCTTCCCATATATCACTGTGTTTTCGCGCACGTCCCATTGCGTCCCCTATAACGCTGTGTTTTCGCGCACATCTCATAGCTTCCCCTATATCGCCCTGTTTTCGTGCACATCCCATAGCTTCCACTATATGGCCCTGTTTTCGCGCACCTCTCATGTATTCCACTACATAGTTGTGTTTTCTTGCACCTCTGGTGCATTCCCCCGTAACGCCAAGTTTTCGCGCACCTCTCATACTTTCCCCTATATCGCCGTGTTTACGCGCACCTCTCATACCTCCCGCTATATCGCCATGTTTTTATGCACATCTCATACCGTCTCCTATATCGCTGTGTTTTCGCGCACCTCCCATAGCATCTCCTATATTGCTGTGCCTTCGTGCACCTCTCATACCTTCCCCTATATCGCTGTGTTTTATGCACATCTCATACCGTCTCCTATATCGCTGTGTTTTAGCGCACCTCCCATAGCATCTGCTATATCGCTGTGCCTTCGTGCACCTCTCATACCTTCCCCTATATCGCTGTGTTTTCAAGCACCTCTCATAACTTCTCCTCTATCGCTGTGTTTTTTCACACCTCTCATACCTTCCCCTATATTGCTGTGTTTTCAGGCACCTCTCATGGCTTCCCCAATATCGCCTTGTAGTCATGCACATCTCATACCATCCCCTATATCGCTGTGTTTTTGCGCACTTGCAATAGCTTCGCCTACATCGCAGTTATCGCGCACATCCCATAGCTTCACCTTGATCGCTGTGTTATTCCTCACCTCTCATGGTTTACCCTATATCGCCGTGTTTTCGCGCACCTCGCATGTCTTAACCTATATCGCTTTGTTTTCGCTCCTATCATTACTTCCCCATATCGCTGTGTTTTCTCGCACCTCTGATACATTCTCCTGTATTGCCATGTTTTCGAGCACCTCTTACAATTTCCCCTATACCGCCGTGTTCTCGCACACCTCTCATACCTTCCCCTATATCACTGTATTTTTGCGCATGTCCCATAGCGTCCCCTATATCGCTGTGTATTCTCGCACCTCTGATACATTCCCCTGTATCGCCGTGGTTTCGCCCACATCCCATATGTTCCACTATATTGCCCTGTTTTTGCGCACCTCTCATGTCTTCCCCTATATCACGGTGTTTTCGCGCACCTCTCATAGCATCCCGTATATCGCTGTGCCTTCGCACACCTCTCATACTATTCCCTATATTGCCCTGTTTTCGCGCACCTTCCATATCTTCCCCTATATCGCTGTGTTTTCATGCACCTCTCATACATCCCTCTATCTCGCTGTGTTTTCACGCACGTCTCATAATTTCTCCTATATCGCCGTATTTTTGCGCACCTCTTATGGCTTCCCCAATATCGCAGTGTTTTCATGCACATCTCTTAACGTCCTATATATCGCTGTATATTCGCGCAACTGCCATAGCATCCCCTATATCGCTGTGCCTTCGCGCTCCTCTCATACCTTCCCCAATGTCGCCCTGTTTTCGCACACCTCCCATACCGTCCCCTGTATCGCTGTATTTTCACACACCTCTCGTAGCTTCCCCAATATAGCCGTGTTTTCATGCACATCTCATAACGTCTCCTGTATCTCTGTGTATTCTCGCACCTCCCATAGCATCCTCTATATCGCTGTGCCTTTGCGCACCGCTCATACATTCCCCTATATTGCCCTGTTTCCCGCGCACCTCCCATAGCTTCGCCTACATCGCTGTGTTTTTGCGCACCTCTCATACCTTCCCCTATAGCGCCCTGTTTTCGCACACATCCCATAACTTCACCTTTATCGCTGTGTTATTGCTTACCTCTCATAGCTTATCCTATATCGCTGTATTTTCGCGCACCTCTAATGTCTTCACCTATATCACTGTGTTTTCGTGCACCTCCCACACCATCCCCTATATCGCTGTGCCTTCGCGTACCTCTCATACCTGCCCCTATATCGCCCTGTTTTCGCGCACCTCGAATTCCTTCCCCTATATCGCTGTGTTTTCCTGCACCTTTCATACCTTCCCCTTTCTCGCTGTGTTTTCAAACACCTCTCATAACTTCTCCTATATCACTGAGTTTTTGTGTACCTCTCATACTTTCCCTAATATCGCTGAGTTTTCATACACATCTCATCACGTCCCCAATATCGCTGTGTATTCGCGCACCTCTCATAGCATCCCCTATATCGCTGTGTTTTCAAACACCTCTCATAACTTCTCCAAAATCACTGAGTTTTTGTGTACCTCTCATACTTTCCCTGATATCGCTGAGTTTTCATACACATCTCATCACGTCCCCAATATCGCTGTGTATTCGCGCACCTCTCATATCATCCCCTATATCGTTGTGCCTTGCGCACCTCTCATACATTCCCCTATATCGCTGTCTTTTCGTGCACATCCCATAGACTCAGCTTTATCGCTGTGTTATTGCTCACCTCTCATAGCTTCCCCTGTATCGCCGTGTTTTTGCTCACCTCTCATGTCTTCACCTAGATCTCTATGTTTTCGCTCCTCTCAATACTTCCCCCATATGGCTGTGTTTTCATGCACATCTCATAACGTCCCCTATATCGCTGTGTATTCGTGCACCTCCCATTCCTTCCCGTATGTATCTCTGTGTTTCCGTGCACCTGTCATACCTTCCCTAGTATCGCTGCGTTTTTATGCACATCTCATCACGTCCCCTATATCGCTGTGTATTCACGCACCTCTCATAGCATCCCCTATATCGCTGTGCCTTGCGCACTTCTCATAGATTCCCCTATATCGCTGTCTTTTCGCGCGCATCCCATAGATTCACCTTTATCCCTGTGTTATTGCTCACCTCTCATAGGTTCCCCTGTATCGCCGCGTTTTTGCTCACCTCTCATAGCTTCCTCTATATCGCTGTGTTTTCGCGCACCTCTCATGTCTTCACCTAGATCGCTATGTTTTCGCTCCTCTCAATACTTCCCCTATGTCGCTGTGTTTTCTTGCACATCTGATACATTTTGCCGTATCGCCGTGTTTTCGCATACCTGTCATAATTTTCCCTATATCGCCGTGTTCTCGCACACCTCTCATACCTTCCCCTATATCACTGTGTTTTCGCGCACATCCCATTGCGTCCCCTATATCGCTGTGTTTTCGCGCACCTCTCATAGCTTCCCCAATATCGCCCTGTTTTCGTGCACATCCCAAAGCTTCCACTATATTGCCCTGTTTTTGCGCACCTCTCATGTATTCCACTACATAGCTGTGTTTTCTGGCACCTCTGATGCATTCCCCTGTAACGCCAAGTTTTCGCGCAACTCTCATACCTCCCCATATATCGCCATGTTTTTATGCACATCTCATACCGTCTCCTATATCGCTGTGTTTTCGCGCACCTCCCATAGCATCCCCTATATCGCTGTGCCTTCGCGCACCTCTCATACCTTCCCCTATGTCGCCCTCTTTTCGCACACCTCCCATACCGTCCCCTATATCGCTGTATTTTTGCACACCTCTCGTAGCTCTCCCAATATAGCCGTGATTTCATGCACATCTCATAACGTCTCCTATACCTCTGTGTATTCTCGCAACTCCCATAGCATCCTCTATATCGCTGTGCCTTTGCGTACCGCTCATACATTCCCCTATATTGCCCTGTTTCCCGCGCACCTCCCATAGCTTCGCCTACATCGCTGTGATTTTGCGCACCTCTCATACCTTCCCCTATAGCGCCCTGTTTTCGCACACATCCCATAACTTCACCTTTATCGCTGTGTTATTGCTTACCTCTCATAGCTTCCCCTATATCGCCGTATTTTCGCGCACCACTCATGTCTTCACCTATATCACTGTGTTTTCATGCACCTCCCACACCATCCCCTATATCGCTGTGCCTTCGCGTACCTCTCATACCTGCCCCTATATCGCCCTGTTTTCGCGCACCTCGAATTCCTTCCTCTATATCGCTGTGTTTTTGTGCACCTTTCATACCTTCCCCTATATCGCTGTGTTTTCAAACACCTCTCATAACTTCTCCTATATCACTGAGTTTTTGTGTACCTCTCATACCTTCCCTAATATCGCTGAGTTTTCATACACATCTCATCACGTCCCCAATATCGCTGTGTATTCGCGCACCTCTCATACCTTCCCCTATATCGCTGTCTTTTCGTGCACATCCCATAGATTCAGCTTTATCGCTGTGTTATTGCTCACCTCTCATAGCTTCCCCTGTATCGCCGTGTTTTTGCTCACCTCTCATGTCTTCACCTAGATCTCTATGTTTTCGCTCCTCTCAATACTTCCCCCATATGGCTGTGTTTTCATGCACATCTCATAACGTCCCCTATATTGCTGTGTATTCGTGCACCTCCCATTCCTTCCCGTATGTATCTCTGTGTTTCCGTGCATCTGTCATACCTTCCCTAATATCGCTGCGTTTTTATGCACATCTCATCACGTCCCCTATATCGCTGTGTATTCACGCACCTCTCATAGCATCCCCTATATCGCTGTGCCTTGCGCACCTCTCATAGATTCCCCTATATTGCTGTCTTTTCGCGCACAACCCATAGATTCACCTTTATCCATGTGTTATTGCTCACCTCTCATAGGTTCCCCTGTATCGCCGTGTTTTTGCTCACCTCTCATAGCTTCCTCTATATCGCTGTGTTTTCGCGCACCTCTCATGTCTTCACCTAGATCGCTATGTTTTCGCTCCTCTCAATACTTCCCCTATATCGCTGTGTTTTCTTGCACATCTGATACATTTTGCCGTATCGCCGTGTTTTCGCATACCTGTCATAATTTTCCCTATATCGCCGTGTTCTCGCACACCTCTCATACCTTCCCCTATATCACTGTGTTTTCGCGCACATCCCATTGCGTCCCCTATATCGCTGTGTTTTCGCGCACCTCTCATAGCTTCCCCAATATCGCCCTGTTTTCGTGCACATCCCAAAGCTTCCACTATATTGTATTCCACAACATAGCTGTGTTTTCTGGCACCTCTGATGCATTCCCCTGTAACGCCAAGTTTTCGCGCAACTCTCATACCTCCCCATATATCGCCATGTTTTTATGCACATCTCATACCGTCTCCTATATCGCTGTGTTTTCGCGCAACTCCCATAGCATCCCCTATATCGCTGTGCCTTCGCGCACCTCTCATACCTTCCCCTATGTCGCCCTCTTTTCGCACACCTCCCATACCGTCCCCTATATCGCTATACTTTTGCACACCTCTCGTGGCTTCCCCAATATCGCCGTGTTTTCATGCACATCTCATAACATCTCCAATATCTCTGTGTATTCACGCACCTCCCATAGCATCCCCGATATCGCTGTGCCTTTGCGCACCGCTCATACCTTCCCCAATATTGCCCTGTTTCCCGCGCACCTCCCATAGCTTCGCCTACATCGCTGTGTGTTTGCGCACCTCTCATACCTTCCACTATAGCGTCCTGTTTTTGCACACATCCCATAACTTCACCTTTATCGCTGTGTTATTGCTTACCTCTCATAGCTTCCCCTATATCGCCGTGTTTTCGCGCACCTCTCATGTCTTCACCTATATCACTGTGTTTTCACGCACGTCCAATAGCGTCCCCTATATCGTTGTGTTTTCACGCACCTCTCCTGTCTTCCCCTATATCAC
Organism: Mobula birostris; assembly: GCF_030028105.1. Lineage (NCBI taxonomy): Eukaryota > Metazoa > Chordata > Chondrichthyes > Myliobatiformes > Myliobatidae > Mobula > Mobula birostris. The sequence goes on from NW_027278280.1 coordinate 60,960, forward strand.
TGTGTTTTCGTGCACATCCCACACCATCCCCTATATTGCTGTGCCTTCGCACACCTCTCATACCTTTCCCTATATCGCCCTGTTTTCGAGCACCTCCCATACCTTCCCCTATATCTCTGTGTTTTCGTGTACCTCTCATATCTCCCCCTATATCGCTGTGTTTTCACGCACCTCTCATAGCGTCCCCTATATCGCTGTGCCTTGCGCACCTCTCATAGATTCCCCTATATCGCTGTCTTTTCGCGCACATCCCATAGATTCACCTTTATCCATGTGTTATTGCTCACCTCTCATAGGTTCCCCTGTATCGCCGTGTTTTTGCTCACCTCTCATAGCTTCCTCTATATCGCTGTGTTTTCGCGCACCTCTCATGTCTTCACCTAGATCGCTATGTTTTCGCTCCTCTCAATACTTCCCCTATATCGCTGTGTTTTCTTGTACATCTGATACATTTTGCCGTATCGCCGTGTTTTCGCATACCTGTCATAATTTTCCCTATATCGCCGTGTTCTCGCACACCTCTCATACCTTCCCCTATATCACTGTTTTCGTGCACATCCCATTGCGTCCCCTATATGGCTGTGTTTTCGCGCACCTCTCATAGCTTCCCCTATATCGCCCTGTTTTCGTGCACATCCCATAGCTTCTACTATATTGCCCTGCTTCTGCGCACCTCTCATGTATTCCACTACATAGCTGTGTTTTCAGGCACCTCTGATGCATTCCCCTGTAACGCCAAGTTTTCGCGCAACTCTCATACCTCCCCATATATCGCCATGTTTTTATGCAAATCTCATACCGTCTCCTATATCGCTGTGTTTTCGCGCACCTCCCATAGCATCCCCTATATCGCTGTGCCTTCGCGCACCTCTCATACCTTCCCCTATGTCGCCCTCTTTTCGCACACCTCCCATACCGTCCCTTATATCGCTGTATTTTTACACACCTCTCGTGGCTTCCCCAATATCGCCGTGTTTTCATGCACATCTCATAACATCTCCAATATCTCTGTGTATTCACGCACCTCCCATAGCATCCCCTATATCGCTGTGCCTTTGCGCACCGCTCATACCTTCCCCAATATTGCCCTGTTTCCCGCACACCTCTCATGGCTTCGCATACATCGCTGTGTTTTTGCGCACCTCTCATACCTTCCGCTATAGCGCCCTGTTTTTGCACACATCCCATAACTTCACCTTTATCGCTGTGTTATTGTTTACCTCTCATAGCTTCCCCTGTATCGCCGTGTTTTCGCGCACCTCTCATGTCTTCACCTATATCACTGTGTTTTCACGCACGTCCAATAGCGTCCCCTATATCGCTGTGTTTTCATGCACCTCTCCTGTCTTCCCCTATATCACTGTGTTTTCGTGCACATCCCACACCATTCCATATATTGCTGTGCCTTCGCGCACCTCTCATACCTTTCCCTATATCGCCCTGTTTTCGAGCACCTCCCATACTTTCCCCTATATCTCTGTGTTTTCGTGTACCTCTCATACCTCCCCCTATATCGCTGTGTTTTCACGCACCTTTCATAGCGTCCCCTATATCGCTGTGCCTTGCGCACCTCTCATAGATTCCCCTATATCGCTGTCTTTTCGCGCACATCCCATAGATTCACCTTTATCCATGTGTTATTGCTCACCTCTCATAGGTTCCCCTGTATCGCCGTGTTTTTGCTCACCTCTCATAGCTTCCTCTATATCGCTGTGTTTTCGCGCACCTCTCATGTCTTCACCTAGATCGCTATGTTTTCGCTCCTCTCAATACTTCCCCTATATCGTTGTGTTTTCTTGTACATCTGATACATTTTGCCGTATCGCCGTGTTTTGGCATACCTGTCATAATTTTCCCTATATCGCCGTGTTCTCGCACACCTCTCATACCTTCCCCTATATCACTATGTTTTCGTGCACATCCCATTGCGTCCCGAATATCGCTGTGTTTTCGCGCACCTCTCATAGCTTCCCCGAAATCGCCCTGTTTTCGTGCACATCCCATAGCTTCTACTATATTGCCCTGCTTTTGCGCACCTCTCATGTATTCCACTACATAGCTGTGTTTCAGGCACCTCTGATGCATTCCCCTGTAACGCCAAGTTTTCGCGCAACTCTCATACCTCCCCATATATCGCCATGTTTTTATGCAAATCTCATACCGTCTCCTATATCGCTGTGTTTTCGCGCACCTCCCATAGCATCCCCTATATCGCTGTGCCTTCGCGCACCACTCATTACCTTCCCCTATGTCGCCCTCTTTTCGCACAGCTCCCATACCGTCCCTTATATCGCTGTATTTTTGCACACCTCTCGTGGCTTCCCCAATATCGCCGTATTTTCATGCACATCTCATAACATCTCCAATATCTCTGTGTATTCACGCACCTCCCATAGCATCCCCTATATCGCTGTGCCTTTGCGCACCGCTCATACCTTCCCCTATATCGCCCTGTTTTCCGTGAACCTCCCATAGCTTCGCCTACATCGCTGTGTTTTTGCGCACCTCTCATACCTTCCGCTATAGCGCCCTGTTTTTGCACACATCCCATAACTTCACCTTTATCACTGTGTTATTGTTTACCTCTCATAGCTTCCCCTGTATCGCCGTGTTTTCGCGCACCTCTCATGTCTTCACCTATATCACTGTGTTTTCACGCACGTCCAATAGCGTCCCCTATATCGCTGTGCTTTCACGCACCTCTCATGTCTTCACCTGTATCACTGTGTTTTCACGCACGTCCAATAGCGTCCCCTATATCGCTGTGTTTTCACGCACCTCTCCTGTCTTCCCCTATATCACTGTGTTTTCGTGCACCTCCCATACCATCCCCTATATTGCTGTGTTTTGCACACGTCTCATACCTTTCCCTATATCGCCCTGTTTTCGAGCACCTCCCATAACTTCCCCTATATCGCTGTGTTTTCGTTACCTCTCATACCTCCCCTTATATCGCTGTGTTTTCACGCACCTCTCATAACCTCCCCTGTATTGCTGTATTTTTGCGCACCTCTCTTAACTTCCCCTATATTGCCGTGTTTTTATGCACATCTCATAACGTCCCCTATATCACTGTGTATTCGTGCACCTCCCATACCATCCCCTATATCGCTGTGTTTTCGAGCACCTCCCATACCTTCCCCTATATCGCTGTGTTTTCGTGTACCTCTCATACCTCCCCCTACATCGCTGTGTTTTCACGCACCTCTCATAGCGTCCCCTATATCGCTGTGTATTCGCGCACCTCTCATAGCATCCCCTATATCGCTGTGCCTTCGTGCACCTCACATACCTTCCCCTATATCGCCCTGTTTTCACGCAGCTCCCATAACTTCCCCGATATCGCTGTGTTTTCATGCACATCCCATAGATTCACCTTTATCCCTGTGTTATTGCTCACCTCTCATAGGTTCCCCTGTATCGCCATGTTTTTGCTCACCTCTCATAGCTTCCTCTATATCGCCGTTTTTTCGCGCACCTCTCATGTCTTCACCTAGATCGCTATGTTTTCGCTCCTCTCAATACTTCCCCTATATTGCTGTGTTTTCGCGCACATCTGATACATTTTGCCGTATCGCCGTGTTTTCGCACACCTCTCATAATTTTCCCTCTATCACCGTGTTCTCGCACACCTCTCATACCTTCCCCTATATCACTGTTATTTTGCGCATGTCCCATAGCTTCCCCTATATCGCTGTGTTTCCTCGCACCTCTGATACATTCCCCTGTATCGCCGTGGTTTCGCGCACATCCCATAGGTTCCACTATATTGCCCTGTTTTTGCGCACCTCTCATGTCTTCCCCTATATCACGGTGTTTTCGCGCACCTCTCATAGCATCCCCTATATCGCTGTGCCTTCGCGCACCTCCCATACCTTCCCCAATATCGCTGTGTTTTCGTGCACTTCTCATACCTTCCCTTATCTCGCTGTGTTTTCACGCACCTATCATAAATTCTCCTATATCACTGTATTTTTGTGCAGCTCTTCTCACTTCCCCTATATAGCCGTGTTTTCATGCACATCTCGTAACGTCCCCTGTATCGCTTTGTATTCGCGCACCTCCCATAGCATCCCTTATATTGCTGTGCCTTCGCGCACCTCTCATACCTTCCCCTATATCGCCCTTTTTTCGCGCACCTTCCATACCTTCCCCTATATCGCTGTGTTTTCATGCACCTCTCATACATCCCCCTATATCGCTGTGTTTTCACGCACCTCTCATAATTTCTCCTATATCGCCGTATTTTTGCGCACCTCTCATGGCATCCCCAATATCGCCGCGTTTTCATGCACATCTCTTAACGTCCCATATATCGCTGTGTATTCGTGCAACTGCCATAGCATCCCCTATATTGCTGTGCCTTGCACACCTCTCATACCTCCCCCGTATCGCTGTGTTTTCACACACCTCTCATAACGTCTCCTATATCGATGTATTTTTGCGCACATCTCATACCTTCCTCTATATCGCTGTGTATTCGCGCACCTCCCATGCCATCCCCTATATCACTGTGCCTTCGCGCACCCCACATGCATTCCCGTATACCGATGTGTTTTTGCACACCTCTCATACCTTCCCCAATATCACCGTGTTTTCATGCACATCTCATAACGTCCCCAACGTCGCTGGGTTTTCACGCACCTCTCATAACTTCCCCTATATCGCCCTGTTTTTGCGCTCCTCTCATACTTTCCCCTATATCACTGTGTTTTCACGCAGCTCTCATACCTTCCCCTATATCGCTGTGTTTTCGCAAACCTCTCATGGCTTCCCGACTATCGTCGTGTATTCATGCACATCTCATACCTTCCCCTATATCACTGTGCTTTCGTGCACCACCTATAGCTTCGCCTACATTGCTGTTTTCGCGCACCTCTTATACCTTCCCCTACATCGATGTATTTTTGCGCACATCTCATAACGTCCCCTATATCGCTGTGCATTTGCGCACCTCTCATACCATCCCCTATATCACTGTGCTTTCTCGCACCTCTCATGCATTCCCGTATATCGCTGTGTTTTTGCACACTGCTCATACCTTCCCCAATATCACCGTGTTTTCATGCACATCTCATAACGTCCCCAATGTCGCTGCGTTTTCACGCATCTCTCATAACTTCCCCTATATCGCCCTTTTTTTGCGCACCTCCGATTCCTTCCCCTATATCGCTGTGTTTTCACGCAGCTCTCATACCTTCCCCTATATCGATGTATTTTTGCACACATCTCATACCTTCCCCTATATCGCTGTGCTTTCGCGCACCTCCCATAGCTTCGCCTACATCGCTGTTTTCGCGCACTTCCCTTCGCTTCACCTTGATCGTTGTGTTATTGCTCACCTCTCATAGCTTACCCTATATCGCCGTGTTTTCGCGCACCTCGTATGTCTTCACCTATATCGCTATGTTTTCGCTCCTATCATTACTTCCCCTATATTGCTGTGTTTTCTCGCACCTCTGATACATTCTCCTGTATTGTCATGTTTTCGCGCACCTCTTACAATTTCCCCTATATCGCCGTGTTCTCGCACACCTCTCATACCTTCCTCTATATCACTGTTTTTTTGCGCATGTCCCATAGCGTCCCCTATATCGCTGTGTTTTCTCACACCTCTCATACATTCCCCTGTATCGACGTGGTTTCGCGCACATCCCATACCTTCCCCAATATCGCTGTGTTTTCGCGCACCTCTCATAACTTCCCCTTTCTCGCCCTGCTTTCGCGCACCTCCCATACCTTCCCCAATATCGCTGTGTTTTCGTGCACCTCTCATACCTTCCCTTATATCATTATGTTTTCACGCACCTCTCATAACTTCTCCTATATCGCTGTATTTTTGCGCAGTTCTTCTATCTTCCCCTATATTGCCGTGTTTTCATGCGCATCTCTTAACGTCCCATATATCGCTGTGTATTCGCGCACCTTCCATACCTCCCCCTATATCGCTGTGTTTTCACGCACCTCTCATAATTTCTCCTTATCGCCGTATTTTTGTGCACCTCTCATTGCTTCCCGAATATCGCCGTGTTTTCATGCACATCTCTTAACGTCCCAAATATCGCTGCGTATTCGCGCACCTGCCATAGCATCCCCTATATCACTGTGGCTTCGCGCATCGCTCATACCTTCCCCTATATCGCCCTGTTTACCACGCACCTCCCATGGCTTCGCCTGCATCGCTGTGTTTTTGTGCACCTCTCATACCTTCCCCTATATCGCCCTGTTTTTGCGCACATCCCATAACTTCACCTTTATCGCTGTGTTTCTGCTCCTCTCATTACTTCCCCTATATCGCTCTGTGTTCTCGCACTTCTGATACAGTTCCCTGTATCAACGTGTTTTCACGCACCTCTCATAATTTCACCTACATCGCCCTGTTCTCGCACACCTCTCATATCTTCCCCTATATCACTGTGTTATCGCGCATGTCCAATATCGCTGTGTTTTCGTGCAGCTCTCATACCTTCACTAATATCGTTGCATTTTCATGCACATCTCATCACATCCCCTATATCGCTGTGCCTTCGTGCACCTCTCATACCTTCCCTTATATCGCCCTGTTTTCGTGCATCTCCCATTCCTTTCCCTATATCGCTGTGTTTTTGTGCACCTTTCATACCTTCCCCTATATCGCTGTGTTTCTACACACCTCTCATAACTTCTCCTATATCGCTGTGTTTTTGTGCACCTCTCATATCTTCCCTAATATCGCTGCGTTTTCATGCACATCTCATCACGTTCCCTATATCGCTGTGTATTCACACACCTCCCATAGCATCCCCTATATCGCGGTGCATTGCGCACCTCTCATAAATTCTCCTATATCGCTGTCTTTTCGCGCACATCCTATAGATTCACCTTTATCACTGTGTTATTGCTCACCTCTCATAGCTTCCCCTGTATCGCCGTGTTTTTGCTCACCTCTCATAGCTTCCCCTGTATCGCCGTGTTTTTGCGCACCTCTCATGTCTTCACCTAGATCGCTAGGTTTTCACTCCTCTCAATACTTCCCCTATATCGCTGTGTTTTCTCGCACATCTGATACATTCTCCCGTATCATCGTGTTTTTGCGCGCCTCTCATAATTTCCCATATCTCGCCGTGTTCTCGCACATCACTCATACCTTCCCCTATATCACTGTGTTTTCGCGCACGTCCCATAGCGTCGCATATATCACTGCGCATTCGCGCACCTCTCATACCTTCCCCTACATCGCCCTGTTTTAGCGCACATCCCATAGCTTCCACTATATTGCCATGTTTTTGCGCACCTCTGATGTCTTCCCCTACATCGCTGTGTTTTCTCGCACCACTGGTGCATTCCCCTGTAACGCCAAGTTTTCGCACACGTCTCATACTTTCCCTATATCGCCGTGTTTTCGCGCACCTCTCATAGCTTCCCATATATCGCTGTCCATCGTGCACCTCTCATACCTTCCCCTATATCGCCATGTTTTCATGCACTTCTCATAACGTCCCCTATATTGCTGGGTTTTCACGCACCTCTCATAACTTCCCCTATATCGATGTCTTTTCACGCACATCCCATAGATTCACCTTTATCGCTGTGTTATTGCTCACCTCTCATAGCTTCCCCTGTATCGCCGGGTTTTAGCTCACCTCTCATAGCTTCCACTATATTGCCTTGTTTTCGCGCACCTCTCATGTCTTCCCCTATATCATTGTGTTTTCGTGCACCTTCCATAGCATCCCCTATATTGCTGTGCCTTCATCTATATCACCCTGTTTTCGAGCACCTTCCATACCTTCTCCTATATCGCTGTGCCTTGCGCACCTCTCATAACTTCCCCTATATCGCTGTGTTTTCGCACACTTCTCATGGTTTTCCGACTATTGCCGTGTATTCATGCACATCTCATACCGTCCCCTATATTGCTGTGTTTTCGCACACCTCTCATACCTTCCCCTACATCGCAGTGTTTTTGCGCACCTGTCATAAATTCCCCTATATCGCCGTATTGTTATGCACATCTCATAACGTCCCCTATATCGCTGTGTATTCGCACACCTCCCATAGCATCCCCTATATCGCTGTGCCTTCACGCACCTCTCATACCTTCCCCTATATCGCCCTGTTTTCGCGCACCTCCCATTCCTTCACATATATCGCCCTGTTTTCGCGCACCTCCCATTCCTTCACCTATATCGCTGTTTTCGTGCAGCTCTCATACCTTCCCCTATATCGCTGTTTTCACACACCTCTCATAACTTCTCCTATATCGTTGTGTTTTTGTGCACCTCTCATACCTTCCCTAATATCGCTGCGTTTTCATGCACATCTCATCACGTTCACGCACCTCCCATAGCATCCCCTATATTGCTGTGCCTTGCGCACCTCTCATACCTTTCCCTATATTGCTGTCTTTTCGCGCACATCGCATAGATTCACCTTTATCGCTGTGTTATTGCTCACCTCTCATAGATTCCCCTATATCGCCGTGTTTTTGTGCACCTCTCCTGTCTTCCCCTATATCACTGTGTTTTCGCGCACATTCTATAGCATCCCCTATATTGCTGTGCCTTCGCATACCTCTCATAACTTCATCTATATCGCCCTGTTTTCGCGCATCTCCCATTCCTTCATCTTTATTGCCCAGTTTTTGCGCACCTCCCATTCCTTCACCTATATAGCTGTTTTCGTGCACCTCTCATACCTTCCCCTATATCGCTGTGTTTTCGCGCACCTCTCATACCTTCACTAATTTCGTTGCATTTTCATGCACATCTCATAATGTCCCCTATATCGCTGTTCATTCGCGCACCTCCCATAGCATCCCTTATATTGCTGTATTGCTGCGTATGTGGTTTCGCGCACATCCCATAGGTTTCACTATATTCCCCTGTTTTTGCGCACCTCTCATGTCTTCCCCTATATCACGGTGTTTTCGCGCACCTCTCATAGCATCCCCTGTATAGCTGTGCCTTTGCTCACCTCTCATAACTTCCCCTATATCGCCCTGTTTTCGTGCACCTCCCACACCTTCCCCAATATCGCTGTTTTCGTGCACCTCTCATACCTTCCCCTATATCGCTGTGCTTTCACACACCTCTCATGACTTCTCCTATATCGCTGTATTTTTGCGCAGCTCTTATACCTTCCCCTATATTGCCGTGTTTTCATGCACATCTCATAATGTCCCCTATATCGCTGCGTATTCGGGCACCTCCCATAGCATCCCTTACATTGCTGTGTCTTCGCGCACCTCTCATACCTTCCCCTATATCGCCCTGTTTTCGCGCACCTTCCATACCTTTCCCTATATCGCTGTGTTTTCATGCACCTCTCATACCTTCCCCTATATCGCTGTGTTTTCACGCACCTCTGATAATTTCTCCTATATCGCCGCATTTTTGCGCACCACTCATGGATTCCCCAATATCGCCGTGTTTTCATGCACATCTCTTAACGTCCCATATATCGCTGTGTATTCGCGCACCTGCCATATCATCCCCTATATCGCTGTGCCTTGCGCACCTCTCATATCTTCCCCTATGTCGCCCTGTCTTCGAGCACCTCCCATACCTTCCCCTATATCGCTGTGTTTTTGTGTACCTCTCATACCTCCCCCTACATCGCTGTGTTTTCACACACCTCTCATAACTTCCCCTATATAGCCCTGCTTTCGAGCACCTCCCATACCTTCCCCTATATCGCTGTGTTTTCGTGTACCTCTCATATCTACCCCTCTATCGCTGTGTTTTCGCACACCTCTCATAACTTCTCCTATATCACTGTGTTTTTGTACACCTCTCATACCCTCCCTAATACCGCTGCGTTTTCATGCACATCTCATCACGTCCCCTATATCGCTGTGTTTTCACACACCTCTCATAACTTCTCCTACATCGCTGTGTTTTCGCGCACCTCTTATAGCTTCCCCTATATCGCTGTCTTTTCGCGCACATCCCATAGATTCAGCTTTATCGCCGTGTTTTTGCTCACCTCTCATAGCTTCCCCTATATCGCCGTGTTTTCGCGCACCTCCCATTCCTTCACCTATATCGCCCTGTTTTCGCGCACCTCCTATACCTTCCCTTATATCGCTGCGTTTTCGTGCACCTCTCATACCTTCCCCTATATTGCCCTGTATTCGCGCACCTCCCATTCCTTCCCCTATATCGCTGTGTTTTCGTGCTCCTCTCATACCTTCCCTAATATCGCTGCATTTTCATGCACATCTCATCACGTCCCCTATATCGCTGTGTATTCACGCACCTCTCATAGCATCCCCTATATCGCTGTGCCTTGTGCACCTCTCATACCTTCCCCTATATGCTGTCTTTTCGCGCACATCCCATAGATTCACCTTTATCACTGTGTTATTGCTCACCTCTCATAGCGTCCCCTATATTGCCGTGTTTTCGCGCACCTCTCCTGTCTTCCCCTATATCACTGTGTTTTCGCGCTCCTCCCATTGCTTTTCCTATCTTGCTGTGCTCTGGTGCACCTCTCATCACTTCCGCTATATCGCCTTGTTTTCACGGACCTCCCATAGCTTCCCATTTTTCACCAAGTTTTTGGCGCCTCTTATAGATTCCCCCAAATCACCGTGCTTTTGTGCACCTCCCATAACTTCCACTATATTGCTGTGTTTTCACGCACCGCTCATAACTTCCCCTACATTGCTGTGTTTATGCGCACCTCTCATAACTTCCCCTACTTCGCCATGATTTAACGCACCTCCATAGTTCACCCTATATCGCTGTGTTTTCACGCACCTCCCATACATTCCCCTATATCGCTGTGTTTACGCGCAACAGTCATATTTTCCCATATATTGTGATGTTTTCGCGCACCTCTCATACCTTCCCCTATATCGCCGTGTTGTCATGCACCTCCCAGAGCTTTCCATTTATCGCCTTGTTTTTGCGCACCTCTCATAACTTCCCCTATATCGCCGTGTTCTGGCGCACCTCGCATAGCTTCCTTTACATCGCTGTGTTTTCGCGCACCGCTCATATATTCTCCTATATCGCCGTGCTTTCACGCACTTCCCTTAGCTTCCCCTATATTGCTGTGTTCTCTCACACCTCTCATACCTGCCACTTTCTCGCTCTGTTTTCGTGCACCTCCCATAGCTTCTCATATATCGCTGTGTTTTCGCGTACCTCTCATACCTTCCACTATATCGCTCTGTTTTCGCGCATCTCTCATACCTTCCCCTATATCGAAGTGTTTTAACACACCTCCCATGCATTCAACTATATCGCTGTGTTTTTGCACACATCTCATATCTTCTCCTATATCGCTGTGTCATCAAGCAGCTCTCATAACTTCCCCTATATTGCTCAGTTTTCACGCATCTCCCATAGCTTCTCCTATGTCGCTGTGCTCTCGTGCATCTCTCATCACTTCCTCTATATTGCCCTGATTTCACGGACCTCACACAGCTTCCCATTTTTCAACGAGTTTTCGTGCGCATGTCATAGATTTCCACAAATCGCTGTGTTTTGAGCACCTCTCTTAGCTTTTCCTATATCGCTGCGTTCTGGCGCACCTCGCATAGCTTCCCCTACGTCGCTCTGTTTTCTCGCACCTCTCAGCCTTTCTCCTATTTCGTCGTGTTTTCACGCACCTCCCATACCATCACCTATATCGCTCTGTTTTCTCACACCTCTCATACCTTCCCCTATATCGCCCTGTTTTCGTGCATCTCCCATACCTTCCCATATATCACTGTAATTTTGTGCACCTCTCATATCTTCCACTATATAACTGTGTTTTTTGCATACCTCTCATACCTTCCCCTATTTCGCCGTGTTTTAACTCACCTTCATAGCTTCCTATATATCGCTGTATTTTCGCATGCCTATCACACCATCCACTATATCAGTGTGTTTTCGCACACCTCCCATAGATTCCCCTGTATCGCTGTGCTTTCACGCACCTCTGATACCTTCCCTTATATCGTTGTGTTTTTGCGCACCTCTCATACCTTCCCCTATATCGCCGTGTTGTTATGCACCTCCCAGAGCTTCCCATTTATCACCTTGTTTTTGCGCACCTCTCATAACTTCCCCTATATCGCCGTGTTCTGGCGCACCTCGCATAGCTTCGTTTACATCGCTGTGTTTTCGCGCACCTCTCATACCTTCTGCTATATCGCCGTACTTTCATGCACCTCCCATAGCTTCCCCTATATTGCTGTGTTCTCTCACACCTCTCATACCTGCTCCTTTCTCGCTCTGTTTTCGTGCACCTCCCATACCTTCCTATATATCGCTGTGTTTTCGCGTACCTCTCATACCTTCCACTATATCGCTGTGTTTTCGCACACCTCTCGCAGCTTCCCCTATATCGATGTGTTTTAACGCACCTCCCATATATTCAACTATTTCGCTGTGTTTTCGTGCACCTCCCATAGCTTCTCCTATATCGCTGTGTTTTCACGCACCTCTCATCCCTTCCCCTATACCCTTGTGCTTTTGCGCACCTCTCATACCTTCCCCTGTATCACTGTGTTTTCACGCACCTCTCATGCCGTCCCCTACATCGCTGCATTTTCGCGCACTCTCATCGCTTCCCCTATATCGACGTGTTTTCAAGGACCACTCATACCTACACGTATATCGCCGTGTGTTCACGCACCTCCCATAGTTTCTCCTTTATCACTGTGTTTTCACGCACCTCCCATAGCTCCCCCTATATTGCTGTGTTTTCTCACACCTCTCATACCTTCCTATCTATTGCTCTGTTTTCGTGCATCTCCCATAGCTTCCCATATATCGCTGTGTTTTCGCGCACCTCTCATACCTCGAACTATATCGCTGTGTTTTCGCGCACCTATCATAGCTTCACTTATATCGATGTGTTTTCACGCACGGCTCATAACTTCGCCTATATCGCTGTGTTTTCATGCACCTCCCATATCTTCCCCTAAATCGCTGTGTTTTCACGCATCTCCCATACATTCCCCTATATCGCTGTGTTTTCGTGCACCTCCCATAGCTTCCACTATGTTGCTGTGTTTTCGCACACATCTAATATCTTCTCCTATATCACCGTGTTCTAGGGCACACCTCGCATAGCTTCGCCTACATCGCTGTGTTTTCACGAAACTCTCATATCTTCTCCTATATTGCTGTGTTTCTGACACCTCTCACACCTTCTCCTTTCTCGCTGTGTTTTCGTGCACCTCCCATAGCTTCCCATATTTGGCTGTGTTTTCGCGCACCTCTCATACCTTACCCTATATCACTGTGTTTTCGCGCAACACTCATAGCTTCCCATATATTGCGATGTTTTCGCGCACCTCTCATAGATTCCCCCAAATCGCTGTGTTGTTTCGCACCTCTCTTAGCTTCCCCTATATAGCCGCGTTCTGGCGCACGTCGCATAGCTTCCCCTACGTCGCTTTTTTTTCACGCACCTCTCATACCTTCTCCTATTTTGACTGTGTTTTCATGCACGTCCCACAGCTAACCCTATATTGCTGTGTTTTCTCACACCTCTCAGATTTTCTTCTATATCATCGTGTTTTCACGCACCTCCCATAGCTTCCCCTATATCGTTGTGTTTTCGCGCACATCTAATTTCTTCTCCTATATCGCCGTGTTCTAGGGCACACCTCGCATATCTACGCCTACATCGCTGTGTTTTCACGAAACTCTCATACCTTCTCCTATATTGCTGTGTTTCTGACACCTCTCACACCTTCTCCTTTCTCGCTGTGTTTTCGTGCACCTCCCATAGCTTCCCATATTTCGCTGTGTTTTCGCGCACCTCTCATACCTTCCCCTATATCGCTGTGTTTTCGCGCACCTGTCATACCTTCCCCTATATAGCAGTGTTTTAACGCACCTCCCATTCATTCCCCTATATCGCTGTGTTTTCGCGCACCTCCCACAGCTTCCCCTATGTCGCTGGGCTCTGGTGCACCTCTCATCACTTCCGCTATATCGTCTTGTTTTCACGGACCTCCCATAGCTTCCCATTTTTCGCCGAGTTTTCGGCATCTCTTATAGATTCCCCCAAATCGCCGTGCTTTTGCGCACATCCCATAACTTCCCCTACATCACTGTGTTTTCGCGCAACACTCATAGCTTCCCATATATTGCGATGTTTTCGCGCACCTCTCATAGATTCCCCCAAATCGCTATGTTTTTGCTCACCTCTCTTAGCTTCCCCTATATCGCCACGTTCTGGCACACCACGCATAGCTTCCCCTACGTCGCTCTTTTTTCGCGCACTTCTCATACCTTCTCCTATTTTGGCCGTGTTTTCACGCACGTCCCACAGCTAACCCTATATTGCTGTATTTTCTCACACCTCCCATACCTTCTCTTATATCATCGTGTTTTCACGCACCTCCCATAGCTTCCCCTATATTGCTGTGTTTTCTCAAACCTCTCATACCTTCCCCTATATCGCTGTGATTTCGCGCACCTCTCATAGCTTCCCTATATCGATGTGTTTTCACGCACCTCTCATAACTTCCCCTGCATCGCTGTGTTTTTGTGCACCTCTCATCACTTGCCCTATTTCACCGTGTTTTAACGCACCTCCATAGCTTCCCAAATATCGCTGTGTTTTCGCGTGCCTATCACACCATCCTCTATATCGCTGTGTTTTCGCACACCTCCCATAGATTCCCCTGTATCGCTGTGCTTTCATGCACCTTTGATACCTTCCTCTACATGGCCATGTTTTCGCGCACCTCTCATAGCTTCCCATGTATTGCGATGTTTTCGCGCACCTCTCATAGATTCCCCCAAACCACTGTGTTTTTGCGCACCTCTCTTAGCCTCCCCTATATCGCCGCGTTCTGGTGCACCTCGCATAGCTTCCCCTACGTCACTCTGCTTTCGCGCACCTCTCATACCTTCTCTTATTTTGACCCTGTTTTCACGCATGTCCCATAGCTCCCCCTATATTGCTGTGTTTTCTCACACCTCTCATACCTTCCCCTCTATCGCTCTGTTTTCGTGCATCTCCCATAGCTTCCCATATATCGCTGTGTTTTCGTGCACCTCTCATACCTTGCACTATGTCGCTGTGTTTTCGCGCACTTCTCATAGTTACCCCATATCGATGTGTTTTCACGCGCCGCTCATAAGTTCGCCTATATCGCTGTGTTTTCATGCACCTCCCATATCTTCCCCTACATCGCTCTGTTTTCAAGCACCTCCCATACATTCCCCTATATCGCTGTGTTTTCGTGCACCTCCCATAGCTTCCGCTATATCGCTGTTTTTTTGCGCACATCTAATATCTTCTCCTATATCGCCGTGTTCTAGGGCACACCTTGTATAGCTTCCCCTACATCGCTGTGTTTTCACGCAACTCTCATACCTTCTCCTATATTGCTGTGTTTCTGACACCTCTCACACCTTCTCCTTTCTCGCTGTGATTTCGTGCACCTCCCATAGCTTCCCATATTTCGCTGTGTTTTCGCGCACCTCTCATACCTTCCACTATATCGCTGTGTTTTCAAGCATCACTCGTAAATTCCCCTATATCGATGTGTTTCAACGCATCTCCCATTCATTCCCCGATATCGCTGTGTTTTCGCGCACCTCTCACAGCTTCCCCTATGTCGCTGTGCTCTGGTGCACCTCTCATAACTTCCGCTATATCACCTTGTTTTTACGGACCTCCCATAGCTTCCCATTTTTCGCCGAGTTTTCAGTGCCTCTTATAGATTCCCCCAAATCGCCGTGCTTTCGCGCACCTCCCATAACTTTCCATATATCACTGTGTTTTCGCACACCTCTCATACCTTCCCCTATATCGCTGTGTTTTCGCGCACCTCTCATACCTTCCCCTATATCACGGTGTTTTCGCGCACCTCTCATACTTTCCCCTAAATCGCTCTGTTTTCGTGCATCTCCCATACCTTCCCATATATCACTGTGATTTTGTGCACCTCTCATACCTTCCACTATATAACTGTGTTTTTTGCATACCTCTCATACCATCCCCTATTTCGCCGTTTTAACTCACCTTCATAGCTTCCCATATATCGCTGTGTTTTTGCGTGCCTGTCACACCATCCACTATATCACTGTGTTTTCGCACACCTCCCATAGATTCCACTGTATCGCTGTGCTTTCACGCACCTCTGATACCTTCCCTTATATCGTTGTGTTTTTGCGCACCTCTCATACCTTCCCCTATATCACCGTGTTGTTATGCACCTCTCAGAGCTTCCCATTTATCACCTTGTTTTCGCGCACCTCTCATAACTTCTGCTATATCGCCGTACTTTCACGCACCTCGCACAGCTTCCCCTAAATCGCTGTGTTTTCTCACGCCTCTCATACCTGCTCCTTTCTCGCTCTGTTTTCGTGCACCCTCCGTAGCTTCCTATATATCGCTGTGTTTTCACGTACCTCTCATACCTTCCACTATATCGCTGTGTTTTCGCACACCTCTCGTAGCTTCCCCTATATCGATGTGTTTTAACGCACCTCCCATATATTCAACTATTTCGCTGTGTTTCGGCGCACCTCCCATAGCTTCTCCGATATCGCTGTGTTTTCACGCACCTCTCATCCCTTCCCCAATATCTCTGTGATTTCGTGCACCTCCCAAGTCTTCCCCTATTTCGCTGTGTTTTCCGTCACCTCTGATTCCTTCGCCTATACCGTTGTGTTTTTGCGCACCTCTCATACCTTCCCCTGTATCACTGTGTTTTCACGCACCTCTCATGCCATCCCCTACATCACTGCATTTTCGCGCACCCTCATCGCTTCCCCTATATCAACGTGTTTTCAAGCACCACTCATACCTACACGTATATCGCCGTGTGTTCACGCACCTCCCATAGCTTCCCCTATGTTGCTGTGCTCTCGTGCACCTCTCATCACTTCCCCTATATCGCCTTGTTTTCACGGACCTCCCATAGCTTCCCATTTTTCGCCTTGTTTTTGCGCACCTCTCATAGATTCACTTCCACCACTATGTTTTTGCACACCTCTCATACTTCTCCATATATTGCCATGCTTTCACGCACCTCCCATAGCTCCACCTATATTGCTGTGTTTCCTCACACCACTCATATCTTCCCCTTTCTGGCTGTGTTTACGTGCACCTCCCATAGCTTCCCATATTTCGCTGTGTTTTCGCGCACCTCTCATACCTTGCACTATATCGCTGTGTTTTCGCGCATCACTCGTAGCTTCCCCTATATCGATGCGTTTTCATGCACCTCTCATACCTTCATGTATATCGCCGTGTTTTCGCGCACCTCCCACAGCTTCCCCTTTATCACTGTGTTTTCGCGCACCTCTCATACCTTCCCCTATGTTGCAGTGTTTTAACGCACCTCCCATCACTTCCACTATATAGCCCTGTTTTCATGGACATCCCATAACTTCCCATTTTTCACCGTGTTTTTGCGCACCTCTCAAAGATTCCCCCAAATCGCTGTGTTTTTGCGCACCTCTCTTGGCTTCCCCTATATCGCCGCGTTCTGGCGCACCTCGCATAGCTTCCCCTATATCGCTCTGTTTTCGCACACCTCTCATACCTTCTCCTATTTTGGGCGTGTTTTCAAGCACATCCCATAGCTTCCCTTATATTGCTGTGTTTTCTCACACCTCTCAGACTTTCTCCTACACGTATATCGCTGTGTGTTCACGCACCTCCCATAGCTTCTCCTATATCACCGTGTTTTCACGCACTCTCATCCCTTCCTCTATTTCGCTGTGTTATCGCGCACCTCTCATAGCTTCCCTTCTATCGCTATGTTCTCGTGCACATCTCATAGCTTTCCATATATTGCAATGTTTTCGTGCACCTCTCATAGCTACCCCAAATCGCTGTGTTTTTGCGCGCCTCTCATAGCTTCCCCTATATCACCGTGTTTCCCTGCACCTCACATAGCTTCACCTCCACCACTATGTTTTCGCACACCTCTCATACCTTCTCCATATATCGCCGTTTTTTCACGCACCTACCATAGCTCCCCCTATATTGCTGTGTTTTCTCACACCACTCATGCCTTCCCCTTTCTCGCTCTGTTTTCGTGCACCTCCCATAGCTTCCCATATATCGCTGTGTTTTTGCGCACCTCTCATACCTTCCACTATATTGCTGTGTTCTCGCGCACCTTTCGTAGCTTCCCCTATATCATTGTGTCTTTGGGCACCTCTCATGTCTTCCCCTATATCGCTGTGTTTTTGCTCACCTCTCATAGCTTTGCCTATATCGCCATGTTCTCACGCACCTCTCATACCTTCCCCTTTTTAGTTGAGTTTTCGCTCATCTCTCATACCTTCCCCTATACCGACGTGTTTTCACGCACCTCTCATACCTTCATGTACATCGCCGTGTTTTCACGCACCTCCCATAGCTTCCCCTATGTTGCTGTGCTCCCGTGCACCTCTCATCACTTCCCCTATATCGCCTTGTTTTCACGCACCTCCCATAGCTTCCCATTTTTCGCCTTGTTTTTGCGCACCTCTCATAGATTCACTTCCACCACTATGTTTTTGCACACCTCTCATACTTCTCCATATATTGCCGTGCTTTCACGCACCTCCCATAGCTCCACCTATATTGCTGTGTTTCCTCACACTACTCATATCTTCCCCTTTCTGGCTGTGTTTACGTGCAACTCCCATAGCTTCCCATATATCGCTGTGTTTTCGCGCACTTCTCATACATTCCACTATATCGCTGTATTTTCGCGCACCTCTCCTAGTTTCCTTATATCGCTGTGTTTTTGACCACCTCTCATAGCTTTGCCTATATCGCCATGTTCTCACGCACCTTTCATACCTTCTCCTTTTTAGCTGAGTTGTCGCTCATCTCACATATCTTCCCCTATATCGACGTGTTTTCACGCACCACTCATACCTTCCCCTATTTCACTGTGTTTTTGCGCACCTCTCATACCTTCCCCTATATCGCAGTATTTCAACGCACCTCCCATTCATTCCCCTATATCGCTGTGTTTTCGCGCACCTCCCACAGCTTCCCCTATGTCGCTGTGCTCTGGTGCACCTCTCATCACATCCGCTATATCGCCTTGTTTTCACGGACCTCCCGTAGCTTCCCATTTTTCGCCGAGTTTTCGACGCCTCTTATTGATTCCCCCAAATCGCCGTGCTTTTGTGCACCTCCCATAACTTCCCCTATATTGCTGTGTTTTCACGCACCGCTCATAACTTCCCCTACATCGCTGTGTTTTTGCGCACCTCTCATAACTTCCCCTACTTCGCCATGATTTAACGCACCTCCATAGCTTCCGCTATATCGCTGTGTTTTCACGCACCTCCCATTCATTCCCCTATATCGCTGTGTTTACGCACAACAGTCATAGCTTCCCATATATTGCGATGTTTTCGCGCGCCTCTTATAGATTCCCCCAAATCGCTGTGTTTTCGCGCACCTCTCATACCTTCCACTATATCGCAGTTTTTCAACGCACCTCCCATTCATTCCCCTATATCGCTGTGTTTTCGCGCACCTCCCACAGCTTCCCCTATTTCGCTGTGCTCTGGTGCACCTCTCATCACTTCCGCTATATCGTCTTGTTTTCACGGACCTCTCATAGCTTCCCATTTTTCGCCGAGTTTTCGGCGTCTCTTATAGATTCCCCCAAATCGCCGTGCTTTCGCGCACCTCCCATAATTTCCCATATATCACTGTGTTTTCACGCACCTCTCATACCTTCCCCTATATCCCTGTGTTTTCGCGCACCTCTCATACCTTCCCCTATATCACTGTGTTTTCGCGCACCTCTCATACCTTCCCCTAAAACGCTCTGTTTTCGTGCATCTCCCATACCTTCCCATATATCACTGTGATTTTGTGCACCTCTCATACCTTCCACTATATAACTGTGTTTTTTGCATACCTCTCATAACTTCCCCTATTTCGCCGTGTTTTAACTCACCTTCATAGCTTCCCATATATCGCTGTGTTTTCGCGCACATCTAATACCTTCTCCTATATCGCCATGTTCTAGGGCACACCTTGTATAGCTTCCCCTACATCGCTGTGTTTTCACGCAACTCTCATACCTTCTCCTATATTGCTGTGTTTCTGACACCTCTCACACCTTCTCCTTTCTCGCTGTGTTTTCGTGCACCTCCCATAGCTTCCCATATTTCGCTGTGTTTTCGCGCACCTCTCATACCTTCCACTATATTGCTGTGTTTTCGAGCATCACTCGTAGCTTCCCCTATATCAATGTGTTTTCGCGCAACTCTCATACCTTCATGTATATTGCCGTGTTTTCGCACACCTCCCATAGCTTCCCCTATATCACTGTGTTTTCGTGCACCTCTCATACCTTCCCCTATATCGCAGTGTTTTAATGCACCTCCCATTCCTTCCCCTATATTGCTGTGTTTTCGCACACCTCCCACAGCTTCCCCTATGTCGCTGTGCTCTGGTGCACCTCTCATCACTTCCGCTATATCGCCCTGTTTTCACGGACCTCCCATAGCTTCCCATTTTTCGCCGAGTTTTCGGCGCCTCTTATAGATTCCCCCAAATCGCTGTGTTTTCGCGCACCTCTCATACCTTCCACTATATCGCAGTTTTTCAACGCACCTCCCATTCATTCCTCTATATCGCTGTGTTTTCGCGCACCTCCCACAGCTTCCCCTATTTCGCTGTGCTCTGGTGCACCTCTCATCACTTCCGCTATATCGTATTGTTTTCACGGACCTCCCATAGCTTCCCATTTTTCGCCGAGTTTTCGGCGTCTCTTATAGATTCCCCCAAATCGCCGTGCTTTTGCGCTCCTCCCATAATTTCCCATATATCACTGTGTTTTTATGCACCTCTCATACCTTCCCCTATATCCCTGGGTTTTCGCGCACCTCTCATACCTTCCCCTAAATCGCTCTGTTTTCGTGCATCTCCCATACCTTCCCATATATCACTGTGATTTTGTGCACCTCTCATACCTTCCACTATATAACTGTGTTTTTTGCACACCTCTCATAACTTCCCGTATTTCGCCGTGTTTTAACTCACCTCCATAGCTTCCCATATATCGCTGTGTTTTCGCGTGCGTATCACACCATCCACTATATCACTGTGTTTTCGCACACCTCCCATAGATTCCCCTGTATCGCTGTGCTTTCACGCACCTCTGATACCTTCCCTTATATCGTTGTGTTTTCGCGCACCTCTTATACCTTCCCCTGTATCGCCGTGTTGTCATGCACCTCCCAGAGCTTCCCATTTATCGCCTTGTTTTTGCGCACCTCTCATAACTTCCCCTATATAGCTGTGTTCTGGCGCACCTCGCATAGCTTCCTTTACATCGTTGTGTTTTCACGCACCGCTCATACCTTCCTCTATATCGCCGTGTTTTCACGCACCTCCCTTAGCTTCCCCTATATTGCTGTGTTCTCTCACACCTCTCATACCTTCCCCTTTCTCGCTCTGTTTTCGTGCACCTCCCATAGCTTCCCATATATCGCTGTGTTTTCGCGTACCTCTCATAGCTTCCACTATATCGCTCTGTTTTCGCGCATCTCTCATACCTTCCCCTATATCGAAGTGTTTTAACACACCTCCCATGCATTCAACTATATCGCTGTGTTTTCGCGCACCTCTCATAGCTTCCCCTATAGCATCGTGTTTTCGCGCACCTCGCATAGCTTCACCTCCACCACTATGTTTTCGCACACCTCTCATACCTTCTCCATATATCGTCGTTTTTTCACACACCTCCCTTAGCTCCCCCTACATTGCTGTGTTTTCTCACACTACTCATACCTTCCCCTTTCTCGCTCTGTTTTCGTGCACCTCTCATAGCTTCCCCTATATCACCGTGTTTTTGCACACATCTCATATCTTCTCCTATATCGCTGTGTCATCAAGCAGCTCTCATAACTTCCATTATATTGCTCAGTTTTCACGCATCTCCCATAGCTTCTCCTATGTCGCTGTGCTCTCGTGCATCTCTCATCACTTCCTCTATATTGCCCTGATTTCACGGACCTTGCACAGCTTCCCATTTATCAACGAGTTTTCGCGCGCCTCTCATAGATTTCCACAAATCGCTGTGTTTTGTGCACCTCTCTTAGTTTTCACTATATCGCTGCATTCTGGCGCACCTCGCACAGCTTCCCCTACGTCGCTCTGTTTTCTCGCACCTCTCAGACCTTCTCCTATTTCGCCGTGTTTTCACGCACCTCCCATACCGTCCCCTATATCGCTCTGTTTTCTCACACCTCTCATACCTTCCCCTATATCGCCCTGTTTTCGTGCATTTCTCATACCTTCCACTATATCACTGTGTTTTTTGCACACCTCTCATACCTTCCCCTATTTCGCCGTGTTTTAGCTCACCTCCATAGCTTACCATATATCGCTGTGTTTTCGCGTGCCTATCACACCATCCACTATATCACTGTGCTTTCGCACACCTCCCATAGATTCCCCTGTATCGCTGTGCTTTCACGCACCTCTCATACCTTCCCCTATATCGCCATGTTCTGGCGCACCTCGCATCGCTTCCCTTACATCGCTGTGTTTTCACGCACCTCTCATAACTTCTGCAATATCGCCGTACTTTCACGCACCTCCCATAGCTTCCCCTATATTGCTGTGTTCTCTCACACCTCTCATACCTGCTCCTTTCTCGCTCTGTTTTCGTGCACCTCCCATAGCTTCCTATATATCGCTGTGTTTTCGCGTACCTCTCATACCTTCCACTATATCGCTGTGTTTTCACACACCTCTCGTAGCTTCCCCTATATCGATGTGTTTTAACGCACCTCCCATATATTCAACTATTTTGCTGTGTTTTCACGCACCTCCCATAGCTTCTGCTATATCGCTGTGTTTTCACGCACCTCTCATCCCTTCCCCTATACCGTTTTGTTTTTGCGCACCTCTCATACCTTCCCCTGTATCACTGTGTTTTCACGCACCTCTCATGCCGTCCCCCAAATCGCTGTGTTTTCGCGCGCCTCTCATAGCTTCCCCTATATGACCGTGTTTTCCTGCACCTCGCATAGCTTCACCTCCACCACTATGTTTTCGCACACCTCTCATACCTTCTCCATATATCGCCGTTTTTTCACGCACCTCCCATAGCTTCTCTTTTATCACCGTGTTTTCGTGCACCTCCCATAGCTTCCCATATATCACTGTGTTTTTGCGCACCTCTCATACCTTCCACTGTATCGCTGTGTTCTCGCGCACCTTTCGTAGCTTCCCCTATATCGTTGTGTTTTCGGGCACCTCTCATGTCTTCCCCTATATCGCTGTGTTTTTGTTCACCTCTCATAGCTTTGCCTATATCGCCATGTTCTCACGCACCTCTCATACTTTCCCCTTCTTAGCTGAGTTTTCGCTCATCTCTCATACCTTCCCCTATATCGACGTGTTTTCACGCACCTCTCATACCTTCATGTACATCGCCGTGTTTTCGTGCACCTCCCATAGCTTCCTATATATCGCTGTTTTCGCGTACCTCTCATACCTTCCACTATTTCGCCGTGTTTTAGCTCACCTCCATAGCTTCCCATATATCGCTGTGTTCTCGCGCACCTTTCATAGCTTCCCCTATATCGTTGTGTTTTCGGGCACCTCTCATGTCTTCCCCTATATCGCTGTGTTTTTGTTCACCTCTCATAGCTTTGCCTATATCGCCATGTTCTCATGCACATCTCACACCTTCCCCTTTTTAGCTGAGTTTTCGCTCATCTCTCATACCTTCCCCTATACCGACGTGTTTTCACGCACCTCTCATACCTTCATGTACATCACCGTGTTTTCGCGCATCTCCCATACCTTCCCATATATCACTGTGATTTTGTGCACCTCTCATACCTTCCACTATATAACTGTGTTTTTTGCATACCTCTCATAACTTCCCCTATTTCGCCGTGTTTAAACTCACCTTCATAGCTTCCCATATATCGCTGTGTTTTCGCGCACATCTAATACCTTCTCCTATATCGCCATGTTCTAGGGCACACCTTGTATAGCTTCCCCTACATCGCTGTGTTTTCACGCAACTCTCATACCTTCTCCTATATTGCTGTGTTTCTGACACCTCTCACACCTTCTCCTTTCTCGCTGTGTTTTCGTGCACCTCCCATAGCTTCCCATATTTCGCTGTGTTTTCGCGCACCTCTCATACCTTCCACTATATTGCTGTGTTTTCGAGCATCACTCGTAGCTTCCCCTATATCAATGTGTTTTCGCGCAACTCTCATACCTTCATGTATATTGCCGTGTTTTCGCACACCTCCCATAGCTTCCCCTATATCACTGTGTTTTCGTGCACCTCTCATACCTTCCCCTATATCGCAGTGTTTTAACGCACCTCCCATTCCTTCCCCTATATTGCTGTGTTTTCGCACACCTCCCACAGCTTCCCCTATGTCACTGTGCTCTGGTGCACCTCTCATCACTTCCGCTATATCGCCCTGTTTTCACGGACCTCCCATAGCTTCCCATTTTTCGCCGAGTTTTCGGCGTCTCTTATAGATTCCCCCAAATCGCCGTGCTTTCGCGCTCCTCCCATAATTTCCCATATATCACTGTGTTTTCACGCACCTCTCATACCTTCCCCTATATCCCTGTGTTTTCGTGCACCTCTCATACCTTCCCCTATATCACTGTGTTTTCGCGCACCTCTCATACCTTCCCCTAAATCGCTCTGTTTTCGTGCATCTCCCATACCTTCCCATATATCACTGTGATTTTGTGCACCTCTCATACCTTCCACTATATAACTGTGTTTTTTGCATACCTCTCATAACTTCCCCTATTTCGCCGTGTTTTAACTCACCTCCATAGCTTCCCATATATCGCTGTGTTTTCGCGTGCGTATCACACCATCCACTATATCACTGTGTTTTCGCACACCTCCCATAGATTCCCCTGTATCGCTGTGCTTTCACGCACCTCTGATACCTTCCCTTATATCGTTGTGTTTTCGCGCACCTCTTATACCTTCCCCTGTATCGCCGTGTTGTCATGCACCTCCCAGAGCTTCCCATTTATCGCCTTGTTTTTGCGCACCTCTCATAACTTCCCCTATATAGCTGTGTTCTGGCGCACCTCGCATAGCTTCCTTTACATCGTTGTGTTTTCACGCACCGCTCATACCTTCCTCTATATCGCCGTGTTTTCACGCACCTCCCTTAGCTTCCCCTATATTGCTGTGTTCTCTCACACCTCTCATACCTTCCCCTTTCTCGCTCTGTTTTCGTGCACCTCCCATAGCTTCCCATATATCGCTGTGTTTTCGCGTACCTCTCATAGCTTCCACTATATCGCTCTGTTTTCGCGCATCTCTCATACCTTCCCCTATATCGAAGTGTTTTAACACACCTCCCATACATTCAACTATATCGCTGTGTTTTCGCGCACCTCTCATAGCTTCCCCTATAGCATCGTGTTTTCGCGCACCTCGCATAGCTTCACCTCCACCACCATGTTTTCGCACACCTCTCATACCTTCTCCATATATCGTCGTTTTTTCACACACCTCCCTTAGCTCCCCCTACATTGCTGTGTTTTCTCACACTACTCATACCTTCCCCTTTCTCGCTCTGTTTTCGTGCACCTCTCATAGCTTCCCCTATATCACCGTGTTTTTGCACACATCTCATATCTTCTCCTATATCGCTGTGTCATCAAGCAGCTCTCATAACTTCCATTATATTGCTCAGTTTTCACGCATCTCCCATAGCTTCTCCTATGTCGCTGTGCTCTCGTGCATCTCTCATCACTTCCTCTATATTGCCCTGATTTCACGGACCTTGCACAGCTTCCCATTTATCAACGAGTTTTCGCGCGCCTCTCATAGATTTCCACAAATCGCTGTGTTTTGTGCACCTCTCTTAGTTTTCACTATATCGCTGCATTCTGGCGCACCTCGCACAGCTTCCCCTACGTCGCTCTGTTTTCTCGCACCTCTCAGACCTTCTCCTATTTCGCCGTGTTTTCACGCACCTCCCATACCGTCCCCTATATCGCTCTGTTTTCTCACACCTCTCATACCTTCCCCTATATCGCCCTGTTTTCGTGCATTTCTCATACCTTCCACTATATCACTGTGTTTTTTGCACACCTCTCATACCTTCCCCTATTTCGCCGTGTTTTAGCTCACCTCCATAGCTTACCTTATATCGCTGTGTTTTCGCGTGCCTATCACACCATCCACTATATCACTGTGTGTTCGCACACCTCCCATAGATTCCCCTGTATCGCTGTGCTTTCACGCATCTCTCATACCTTCCCCTATATCGCCATGTTCTGGCGCACCTCGCATCGCTTCCCTTACATCGCTGTGTTTTCGCGCACCTCTCATAACTTCTGCAATATCGCCGTACTTTCACGCACCTCCCATAGCTTCCCCTATATTGCGGTGTTCTCTCACACCTCTCATACCTGCTCCTTTCTCGCTCTGTTTTCGTGCACCTCCCATAGCTTCCTATATATCGCTGTGTTTTCGCGTACCTCTCATACCTTCCACTATATCGCTGTGTTTTCACACACCTCTCGTAGCTTCCCCTATATCGATGTGTTTTAACGCACCTCCCATATATTCAACTATTTTGCTGTGTTTTCGCGCACCTCCCATAGCTTCTGCAATATCGCTGTGTTTTCACGCACCTCTCATCCCTTCCCCCAAATCGCTGTGTTTTCGCGCGCCTCTCATAGCTTCCCCTATATGACCGTGTTTTCCTGCACCTCGCATAGCTTCACCTCCACCACTATGTTTTCGCACACCTCTCATACCTTCTCCATATATCGCCGTTTTTTCACGCACCTCCCATAGCTTCTCTTTTATCACCGTGTTTTCGTGCACCTCCCATAGCTTCCCATATATCACTGTGTTTTTGCGCACCTCTCATACCTTCCACTGTATCGCTGTGTTCTCGCGCACCTTTCGTAGCTTCCCCTATATCGTTGTGTTTTCGGGCACCTCTCATGTCTTCCCCTATATCGCTGTGTTTTTGTTCACCTCTCATAGCTTTGCCTATATAGCCATGTTCTCACGCACCTCTCATACTTTCCCCTTTTTAGCTGAGTTTTCGCTCATCTCTCATACCTTCCCCCATATCGACGTGTTTTCACGCACCTCTCATACCTTCATGTACATCGCCGTGTTTTAGTGCACCTCCCATAGCTTCCTATATATCGCTGTTTTCGCGTACCTCTCATACCTTCCACTATTTCGCCGTGTTTTAGCTCACCTCCATAGCTTCCCATATATCGCTGTGTTCTCGCGCACCTTTCATAGCTTCCCCTATATCGTTGTGTTTTCGGGCACCTCTCATGTCTTCCCCTATATCGCCGTGTTTTTGTTCACCTCTCATAGCTTTGCCTATATCGCCATGTTCTCATGCACATCTCACACCTTCCCCTTTTTAGCTGAGTTTTCGCTCATCTCTCATACCTTCCCCTATACCGACGTGTTTTCACGCACCTCTCATACCTTCATGTACATCACCGTGTTTTCGCGCACCTCCCATAGCTTCCCATATATCGCTGTGTTTTCACGTACCTCTCATACCTTCCCCTATATCACTGTGTTTTCGCGCACCGCTCATACCTTCCCCTATATCGCAGTGTTTTAACGCAACTCCCATTCATTCCCCTATGTCGCTGTGTTTTCGCACACCTCCCACAGCTTCCCCTATGTCGCTGTGCTCTGGTGCACCTCTCATCACTTCCGCTATATCGCCCTGTTTTCACGGACCTCCCATAGCTTCCCATTTTTCGCCGAGTTTTCGGTGCCTCTTATAGATTCCCCCAAATCGCTGTGTTTTCGCGCACCTCTCATACCTTCCACTATATCGCAGTATTTCAACGCACCTCCCATTCATTCCCCTATATCGCTGAGTTTTCGCGCACCTCCCACAGCTTCCCCTATGTCACTGTGCTCTGGTGCACCTCTCATCACTTCCGCTATATCGCCTTGTTTTCACGGACCTCCCATAGCTTCCCATTTTTCGCCGAGTTTTCGGCGCCTCTTATAGATTCCCCCAAATCGCCGTGCTTTTGTGCACCTCCCATAACTTCCCCTATATTGCTGTGTTTTCACGCACCGCTCATAACTTCCCCTACATCGCTGTGTTTTTGCGCACCTCTCATAACTTCCCCTATTTTGCCATGATTTAACGCACCTCCATAGCTTCCCCTATATCGCTGTGTTTTCACGCACCTCCCATACATTCCCCTATATCGCTGTGTTTTAGTGCACCTCCCACAGCTTCCCCTATGTCGCTGTGCTCTGGTGCACCTCTCATCACTTCCGCTATATCGCCCTGTTTTCACGGACCTCCCATACTTTTCTATTTTACGCCAAGTTTTTGGCGCCTCTTATAGATTGCCCCAAATCTCTGTGTTTTCATGCACCCCTCATACCTTCCCCTATATCGCAGTGTTTTAACGCAACTCCCATTCATTCCCCTATATCGCTGTGTTTTTGCGCAACTCCCATTGCTTCCCCTATGTTGCTGTGCTCTCGTGCACCTCTCATCACTTCCCCTATATCGCCTTGTTTTCACGGACCTCCCATAGCTTCCCATTTTTCACCTTGTTTTTGCGCACCTCTCATAGATTCACTTCCACCACTATGTTTTTGCACACCTCTCATACTTCTCCATATATTGCCGTGCTTTCACGCACCTCCCATAGCTCCACCTATATTGCTGTGTTTCCTCACACCACTCATATCTTCCCCTTTCTGGCTGTGTTTACGTGCAACTCCCATAGCTTCCCATAGATCGCTGTGTTTTCGCGCACCTCTCATACCTTCCACTATATCGCTGTATTTTTGCGCACCTCTCCTAGTTTCCTTATATCGCTGTGTTTTTGACCACCTCTCATAGCTTTGCCTATATCGCCATGTTCTCACACACCTTTCATACCTTCCCCTTTTTAGCTGAGTTCTCGCTCATCTCACATACCTTCCCCTATATCGACGTGTTTTCACGCACCTCTCATACCTTCCACTATATCGATGTTTTTTCACGCGCCTCTCGTAGCTCCCCTATATCGATGTTTTCGCGTACCACTCATACATTCCGCTATATCGCTGTGTTTTCGCGCACCTCTCTTAGCTTCCCCTATATCACCGCGTTCTGGCGCACGTCGCATAGCTTCCCCTACGTCGCTCTTTTTCACGCACCTCTCATAACTTCTCCTATTTTGGCCGTGTTTTCACACACGTCCAACAGCTAACCCTATATTGCTGTGTTTTCTCACACCTCTCAGATTTTCTCCTATATCATCGTGTTTTCACGCACCTCCCATAGCTTCCCCTATATCACTGTGTTTTCGCGCACATCTAATTTCTTCTCCGATATCGCCGTGTTCTAGGGCACACCTTGCATAGCTTCGCCTACATCGCTGTGTTATCACGAAACTCTCATAGCTTCTCCTATATTGCTGTGTTTCTGACACCTCTCACACGTTCTCCTTTCTCGCTGTGTTTTCGTGCACCTCCCATAGCTTCCCATATTTCACTGTGTTTTCGCGCACCTCTCATACCTTCCTCTATATCACTGTGTTTTTGCGCACCTCTCATACCTTCCCCTATATCGCAGTGTTTTAATGCACCTCCCATTCATTCCCCTATATCGCTGTGTTTTCGTGCACCTCCCACAGCTTCCCCTATGTCGCTGTGCTCTGGTGCACCTCTCATCACTTCCACTATATCGCCCTGTTTTCACGGACCTCCCATAGCTTTCCATTTCTCGCCGAGTTTTCGGTGCCTCTGCTAGATTCCCCCAAATCGTCGTGCTTTTGCGCACCTCCCATTACTTCCCCTGTATCGTTGTGTTGTCGCGCACCGCTCATACCTTCCCCTATATCGCAGTGTTTTAACGCAACTCCCATTTATTCCCCTATATCACTGTGTTTTCGCGCACCTCCCACAGCTTCCCCTATGTCGCTGTGCTCTGGTGCACCTCTCATCACCTCTGCTATATCGTCTTGTTTTCACAGACCTCCCATAGCTTCCCATTTTTCGCCGAGTTTTCGGTGCCTCTTATAGATTCCCCCAAATCGCCGTGCATTCGTGCACCTCCCATAATTTCCCATATATCACTGTGTTTTCACACACCTCTCATACCTTCCCCTATATCCCTGTGTTTTCGCGCACCTCTCATACCTTCCCCTATATCACTGTGTTTTCGCGCACCTCTCATACCTTCCCCTATATCGCCGTGTTGTCATGCACCTCCCAGAGCTTCCCATTTATCGCCTTGTTTTTGCGCACCTCTCATAACTTCCCCTATATCGCCGTGTTCTGGCGCACCTCACATAGCTTCCTTTACATCGCTGTGTTTTCGCGCACCGCTCATACCTTCTCCTATATTGCTGTGCTTTCACGCACCTCCCTTAGCTTCCCCTATATTGCTGTGTTCTCTCACACCTCTCATACCTGCCCCTTTCTCGCTCTGTTTTCGCACACCTCCCACAGCTTCCCCTATGTCGCTGTGCTCTGGTGCACCTCTCATCACCTCCGCTATATCGTCTTGTTTTCACGGTCCTCCCATAGCTTCCCATTTTTCGCCGAGTTTTCGGCGCCTCTTATAGATTCCCCCAAATCGCCGTGCATTCGCGTACCTTTCATAATTTCCCATATATCACTGTGTTTTCACGCACCTCTCATACCTTCCCTATATCACGGTGTTTTCGCGCACCTCTCATACCTTCCCCTAAATCGCTCTGTTTTCGTGCATCTCCCATACCTTCCCATATATCACTTTGATTTTGTGCACCTCTCATGCCTTCCACTATATAACTGTGTTTTTGGCATACTTCTCATAACTTCCCCTATTTCGCCATGGTTTAACTCACCTTCATAGCTTCCCATATATCGCTGTGTTTTCGCGTGCCTGTCACACCATCCACTATATCGCTGTGTTTTCGCACACCTCCCATAGATTCCCCTGTATCACTGTGCTTTCACGCACCTCTGATACCTTCCCTTATATCGTTGTGTTTTCGCGCACCTCTCATACCTTCCCCTATATCGCCGTGTTGTCATGCACCTCCCAGAGCTTCCCATTTATCGCCTTGTTTTTGTGCACCTCTCATAACTTCCCCTATATCGCCGTGTTCTGGCGCAATTCGCATAGCTTCCTTTACATCGCTGTGTTTTCGCGCACCGCTCATACCTTCTCCTATATCGCCGTGCTTTCACGCACCTTCCTTAGCTTCCCCTATATTGCTGTGTTCTCTCACACCTCTCATACCTGCCCCTTTCTCGCTCTGTTTTCGTGCACCTCCCATAGCTTCCCATATATTGCTGTGTTTTCGCGTACCTCTCATACCTTCCACTATATCGCTCTGTTTTCGCGCATCTCTCATACCTTCCCCCATATCGAAGTGTTTTAACACACCTCCCATACATTCAACTATATCGCTGTGTTTTCGCGCACCTCTCATAGCTTCCCCGATATCACCGTGTTTTCGCGCACCTCGCATAGCTTCACCTCTACCACTATGTTTTCGCACACCTCTCATACCTTCTCCATATATCGCCGTTTTTTCACACACCTCCCTTAGCTCCCCCTACATTGCTGTGTTTTCTCACACTACTCATACCTTCCCCTTTCTCGCTCTGTTTTCGTGCACCTCTCATAGCTTCCCCTATATCACCGTGTTTTTGCACACATCTCATATCTTCTCCGATATCGCTGTGTCATCAAGCAGCTCTCATAACTTCCCCTATATTGCTCAGTTTTCACGTATCTCCCATAGCTTCTCCTATGTCGCTGTGCTCTCGTGCATCTCTCATCACTTCCTCTATATTGCCCTGATTTCACGGACCTTGCACAGCTTCCCATTTTTCAACGAGTTTTCTCGCGCCTCTCATAGATTTCCAGAAATCGCTGTGTTTTGCGCACCTTTCTTAGCTTTCCCTATATCGATGCGTTCTGGCGCACCTCGCATAGCTTCCCCTACGTCGCTCTGTTTTCTCGCACCTCTCAGACCTTCTCCTATTTCGCCGTGTTTTCACGCACCTTCCATACCGTCCCCTATATCACTGTGTTTTTTGCACACCTCTCATACCTTCCCCTATTTCGCCGTGTTTTAGCTCACCTCCATAGCTTCCCATATATCGCTGTGTTTTCACGTGCCTATCACACCATCCACTATATCACTGTGTTTTCGCACACATCCCATAGATTCCCCTGTATCGCTGTGCTTTCACGCACCTCTGATACCTTCCCTTATATCGTTGTGTTTTTGCACACCTCTCATACCTTCCCTTCTATCGCCGTGTTGTTATGCACCTCCCAGAGCTTCCCACTTATCGCCTTGTTTTTGCGCATCTCTCATACCTTCTGCTATATCGCCGTACTTTCACGCACCTCCCATAGCTTCCCCTATATTGCTGTGTTCTCTCACACCTCTCATACCTGCTCCTTTCTCGCTCTGTTTTCGTGCACCTCCCATAGCTTCCTACATATCGCTGTGTTTTCGCGTACTTCTCATACCTTCCACTATATCGCTGTGTTTTCACACACCTCTCGTAGCTTCCCCTATATCGATGTGTTTTAACGCACCTCCCATATATTCAACTATTTTGCTGTGTTTTCGCACACCTCTCATAGCTTCCCTTCTACCGCTATGTTCTCGTGCACCTCTCATAGCTTTCCATATATTGCAATGTTTTCGTGCACCTCTCATAGCTTCCCCCAAATCGCTGTGTTTTCGCGCGCCTCTCATAGCTTCCCCTACATCACCGTGTTTTCCTGCACCTCGCATAGCTTCACCTCCACCACTATGTTTTCGCACACCTCTCATACCTTCTCCATATATCGCCGTTTTTTCACGCACCACCCATAGCTCCCCCTATATTGCTGTGTTACCTCACACCACTCATGCCTTCCCCTTTCTCGCTCTGTTTTCGTGCACCTCCCTTAGCTTCCCATATATCGCTGTGTTTTTGCGCACCTCTCGTACCTTCCACTATATCGCTGTGTTCTCGCGCACCTTTCATAGCTTCCCCTATATCGTTGTGTTTTCGGGCACCTCTCATGTCTTCCCCTATATAGCTGTGTTTTTGCTCACCTCTCATAGCTTTGCCTATATCGCCATGTTCTCATGCACCTCTCATACCTTCCCCTTATTAGCTGAGTTTTCGCTCATCTCTCATATCTTCCCCTATACCGACGTGTTTTCACGCACCTCTCATACCTTCATGTATATCGCCGTGTTCTAGGGCACACCTCGCATAGCTTCGCCTACCTCGCTGTGTTATCACGAAACTCTCATACCTTCTCCTATATTACTGTGTTTCTGACACCTCTCACACCTTCTCCTTTCTCGCTGTGTTTTCGTGCACCTCCCATAGCTTCCCATATTTCACTGTGTTTTTGCGCACCTCTCATACCTTCCCCTATATCGCAGTGTTTTAACGCACCTCCCATTCATTCCCCTATATCGCTGTGTTTTAGTGCACCTCCCACAGCTTCCCCTATGTCGCTGTGCTCTGGTGCACCTCTCATCACTTCCGCTATATCGCCCTGTTTTCACGGACCTCCCATACTTTTCTATTTTACGCCAAGTTTTTGGCGCCTCTTATAGATTGCCCCAAATCGCTGTGTTTTCATGCACCTCTCATACCTTCCCCTATATCGCAGTGTTTTAACGCAACTCCCATTCATTCCCCTATATCGCTGTGTTTTTGCGCAACTCCCATTGCTTCCCCTATGTTGCTGTGCTCTCGTGCACCTCTCATCACTTCCCCTATATCGCCTTGTTTTCACGGACCTCCCATAGCTTCCCATTTTTCACCTTGTTTTTGCGCACCTCTCATAGATTCACTTCCACCACTATGTTTTTGCACACCTCTCATACTTCTCCATATATTGCCGTGCTTTCACGCACCTCCCATAGCTCCACCTATATTGCTGTGTTTCCTCACACCACTCATATCTTCCCCTTTCTGGCTGTGTTTACGTGCAACTCCCATAGCTTCCCATAGATCGCTGTGTTTTCGCGCACCTCTCATACCTTCCACTATATCGCTGTATTTTTGCGCACCTCTCCTAGTTTCCTTATATCGCTGTGTTTTTGACCACCTCTCATAGCTTTGCCTATATCGCCATGTTCTCACACACCTTTCATACCTTCCCCTTTTTAGCTGAGTTCTCGCTCATCTCACATACCTTCCCCTATATCGACGTGTTTTCACGCACCTCTCATACCTTCCACTATATCGATGTTTTTTCACGCGCCTCTCGTAGCTCCCCTATATCGATGTTTTCGCGTACCACTCATACATTCCGCTATATCGCTGTGTTTTCGCGCACCTCTCTTAGCTTCCCCTATATCACCGCGTTCTGGCGCACGTCGCATAGCTTCCCCTACGTCGCTCTTTTTCACGCACCTCTCATAACTTCTCCTATTTTGGCCGTGTTTTCACACACGTCCAACAGCTAACCCTATATTGCTGTGTTTTCTCACACCTCTCAGATTTTCTCCTATATCATCGTGTTTTCACGCACCTCCCATAGCTTCCCCTATATCACTGTGTTTTCGCGCACATCTAATTTCTTCTCCGATATCGCCGTGTTCTAGGGCACACCTTGCATAGCTTCGCCTACATCGCTGTGTTATCACGAAACTCTCATAGCTTCTCCTATATTGCTGTGTTTCTGACACCTCTCACACGTTCTCCTTTCTCGCTGTGTTTTCGTGCACCTCCCATAGCTTCCCATATTTCACTGTGTTTTCGCGCACCTCTCATACCTTCCTCTATATCACTGTGTTTTTGCGCACCTCTCATACCTTCCCCTATATCGCAGTGTTTTAATGCACCTCCCATTCATTCCCCTATATCGCTGTGTTTTCGTGCACCTCCCACAGCTTCCCCTATGTCGCTGTGCTCTGGTGCACCTCTCATCACTTCCACTATATCGCCCTGTTTTCACGGACCTCCCATAGCTTTCCATTTCTCGCCGAGTTTTCGGTGCCTCTGCTAGATTCCCCCAAATCGTCGTGCTTTTGCGCACCTCCCATTACTTCCCCTGTATCGTTGTGTTGTCGCGCACCGCTCATACCTTCCCCTATATCGCAGTGTTTTAACGCAACTCCCATTTATTCCCCTATATCACTGTGTTTTCGCGCACCTCCCACAGCTTCCCCTATGTCGCTGTGCTCTGGTGCACCTCTCATCACCTCTGCTATATCGTCTTGTTTTCACAGACCTCCCATAGCTTCCCATTTTTCGCCGAGTTTTCGGTGCCTCTTATAGATTCCCCCAAATCGCCGTGCATTCGTGCACCTCCCATAATTTCCCATATATCACTGTGTTTTCACACACCTCTCATACCTTCCCCTATATCCCTGTGTTTTCGCGCACCTCTCATACCTTCCCCTATATCACTGTGTTTTCGCGCACCTCTCATACCTTCCCCTATATCGCCGTGTTGTCATGCACCTCCCAGAGCTTCCCATTTATCGCCTTGTTTTTGCGCACCTCTCATAACTTCCCCTATATCGCCGTGTTCTGGCGCACCTCACATAGCTTCCTTTACATCGCTGTGTTTTCGCGCACCGCTCATACCTTCTCCTATATTGCTGTGCTTTCACGCACCTCCCTTAGCTTCCCCTATATTGCTGTGTTCTCTCACACCTCTCATACCTGCCCCTTTCTCGCTCTGTTTTCGCACACCTCCCACAGCTTCCCCTATGTCGCTGTGCTCTGGTGCACCTCTCATCACCTCCGCTATATCGTCTTGTTTTCACGGTCCTCCCATAGCTTCCCATTTTTCGCCGAGTTTTCGGCGCCTCTTATAGATTCCCCCAAATCGCCGTGCATTCGCGTACCTTTCATAATTTCCCATATATCACTGTGTTTTCACGCACCTCTCATACCTTCCCTATATCACGGTGTTTTCGCGCACCTCTCATACCTTCCCCTAAATCGCTCTGTTTTCGTGCATCTCCCATACCTTCCCATATATCACTTTGATTTTGTGCACCTCTCATGCCTTCCACTATATAACTGTGTTTTTGGCATACTTCTCATAACTTCCCCTATTTCGCCATGGTTTAACTCACCTTCATAGCTTCCCATATATCGCTGTGTTTTCGCGTGCCTGTCACACCATCCACTATATCGCTGTGTTTTCGCACACCTCCCATAGATTCCCCTGTATCACTGTGCTTTCACGCACCTCTGATACCTTCCCTTATATCGTTGTGTTTTCGCGCACCTCTCATACCTTCCCCTATATCGCCGTGTTGTCATGCACCTCCCAGAGCTTCCCATTTATCGCCTTGTTTTTGTGCACCTCTCATAACTTCCCCTATATCGCCGTGTTCTGGCGCAATTCGCATAGCTTCCTTTACATCGCTGTGTTTTCGCGCACCGCTCATACCTTCTCCTATATCGCCGTGCTTTCACGCACCTTCCTTAGCTTCCCCTATATTGCTGTGTTCTCTCACACCTCTCATACCTGCCCCTTTCTCGCTCTGTTTTCGTGCACCTCCCATAGCTTCCCATATATCGCTGTGTTTTCGCGTACCTCTCATACCTTCCACTATATCGCTCTGTTTTCGCGCATCTCTCATACCTTCCCCCATATCGAAGTGTTTTAACACACCTCCCATACATTCAACTATATCGCTGTGTTTTCGCGCACCTCTCATAGCTTCCCCGATATCACCGTGTTTTCGCGCACCTCGCATAGCTTCACCTCTACCACTATGTTTTCGCACACCTCTCATACCTTCTCCATATATCGCCGTTTTTTCACACACCTCCCTTAGCTCCCCCTACATTGCTGTGTTTTCTCACACTACTCATACCTTCCCCTTTCTCGCTCTGTTTTCGTGCACCTCTCATAGCTTCCCCTATATCACCGTGTTTTTGCACACATCTCATATCTTCTCCGATATCGCTGTGTCATCAAGCAGCTCTCATAACTTCCCCTATATTGCTCAGTTTTCACGTATCTCCCATAGCTTCTCCTATGTCGCTGTGCTCTCGTGCATCTCTCATCACTTCCTCTATATTGCCCTGATTTCACGGACCTTGCACAGCTTCCCATTTTTCAACGAGTTTTCTCGCGCCTCTCATAGATTTCCAGAAGTCGCTGTGTTTTGCGCACCTTTCTTAGCTTTCCCTATATCGATGCGTTCTGGCGCACCTCGCATAGCTTCCCCTACGTCGCTCTGTTTTCTCGCACCTCTCAGACCTTCTCCTATTTCGCCGTGTTTTCACGCACCTTCCATACCGTCCCCTATATCACTGTGTTTTTTGCACACCTCTCATACCTTCCCCTATTTCGCCGTGTTTTAGCTCACCTCCATAGCTTCCCATATATCGCTGTGTTTTCACGTGCCTATCACACCATCCACTATATCACTGTGTTTTCGCACACATCCCATAGATTCCCCTGTATCGCTGTGCTTTCACGCACCTCTGATACCTTCCCTTATATCGTTGTGTTTTTGCGCACCTCTCATACCTTCCCTTCTATCGCCGTGTTGTTATGCACCTCCCAGAGCTTCCCACTTATCGCCTTGTTTTTGCGCATCTCTCATACCTTCTGCTATATCGCCGTACTTTCACGCACCTCCCATAGCTTCCCCTATATTGCTGTGTTCTCTCACACCTCTCATACCTGCTCCTTTCTCGCTCTGTTTTCGTGCACCTCCCATAGCTTCCTACATATCGCTGTGTTTTCGCGTACTTCTCATACCTTCCACTATATCGCTGTGTTTTCACACACCTCTCGTAGCTTCCCCTATATCGATGTGTTTTAACGCACCTCCCATATATTCAACTATTTTGCTGTGTTTTCGCACACCTCTCATAGCTTCCCTTCTACCGCTATGTTCTCGTGCACCTCTCATAGCTTTCCATATATTGCAATATTTTCGTGCACCTCTCATAGCTTCCCCAAATCGCTGTGTTTTCGCGCGCCTCTCATAGCTTCCCCTACATCACCGTGTTTTCCTGCACCTCGCATAGCTTCACCTCCACCACTATGTTTTCGCACACCTCTCATACCTTCTCCATATATCGCCGTTTTTTCACGCACCACCCATAGCTCCCCCTATATTGCTGTGTTACCTCACACCACTCATGCCTTCCCCTTTCTCACTCTGTTTTCGTGCACCTCCCTTAGCTTCCCATATATCGCTGTGTTTTTGCGCACCTCTCGTACCTTCCACTATATCGCTGTGTTCTCGCGCACCTTTCATAGCTTCCCCTATATCGTTGTGTTTTCGGGCACCTCTCATGTCTTCCCCTATATAGCTGTGTTTTTGCTCACCTCTCATAGCTTTGCCTATATCGCCATGTTCTCATGCACCTCTCATACCTTCCCCTTATTAGCTGAGTTTTCGCTCATCTCTCATATCTTCCCCTATACCGACGTGTTTTCACGCACCTCTCATACCTTCATGTATATCGCCGTGTTCTAGGGCACACCTCGCATAGCTTCGCCTACCTCGCTGTGTTATCACGAAACTCTCATACCTTCTCCTATATTACTGTGTTTCTGACACCTCTCACACCTTCTCCTTTCTCGCTGTGTTTTCGTGCACCTCCCATAGCTTCCCATATTTCACTGTGTTTTTGCGCACCTCTCATACCTTCCCCTATATCGCAGTGTTTTAACGCACCTCCCATTCATTCCCCTATATCGCTGTGTTTTAGTGCACCTCCCACAGCTTCCCCTATGTCGCTGTGCTCTGGTGCACCTCTCATCACTTCCACTATATCGCCCTGTTTTCACGGACCTCCCATACTTTTCTATTTTACGCCAAGTTTTTGGCGCCTCTTATAGATTGCCCCAAATCGCTGTGTTTTCATGCACCTCTCATACCTTCCCCTATATCGCAGTGTTTTAACGCAACTCCCATTCATTCCCCTATATCGCTGTGTTTTTGCGCAACTCCCATTGCTTCCCCTATGTTGCTGTGCTCTCGTGCACCTCTCATCACTTCCCCTATATCGCCTTGTTTTCACGGACCTCCCATAGCTTCCCATTTTTCACCTTGTTTTTGCGCACCTCTCATAGATTCACTTCCACCACTATGTTTTTGCACACCTCTCATACTTCTCCATATATTGCCGTGCTTTCACGCACCTCCCATAGCTCCACCTATATTGCTGTGTTTCCTCACACCACTCATATCTTCCCCTTTCTGGCTGTGTTTACGTGCAACTCCCATAGCTTCCCATAGATCGCTGTGTTTTCGCGCACCTCTCATACCTTCCACTATATCGCTGTATTTTTGCGCACCTCTCCTAGTTTCCTTATATCGCTGTGTTTTTGACCACCTCTCATAGCTTTGCCTATATCGCCATGTTCTCACACACCTTTCATACCTTCCCCTTTTTAGCTGAGTTCTCGCTCATCTCACATACCTTCCCCTATATCGACGTGTTTTCACGCACCTCTCATACCTTCCACTATATCGATGTTTTTTCACGCGCCTCTCGTAGCTCCCCTATATCGATGTTTTCGCGTACCACTCATACATTCCGCTATATCGCTGTGTTTTCGCGCACCTCTCTTAGCTTCCCCTATATCACCGCGTTCTGGCGCACGTCGCATAGCTTCCCCTACGTCGCTCTTTTTCACGCACCTCTCATAACTTCTCCTATTTTGGCCGTGTTTTCACACACGTCCAACAGCTAACCCTATATTGCTGTGTTTTCTCACACCTCTCAGATTTTCTCCTATATCATCGTGTTTTCACGCACCTCCCATAGCTTCCCCTATATCATTGTGTTTTCGCGCACATCTAATTTCTTCTCCGATATCGCCGTGTTCTAGGGCACACCTTGCATAGCTTCGCCTACATCGCTGTGTTATCACGAAACTCTCATAGCTTCTCCTATATTGCTGTGTTTCTGACACCTCTCACACGTTCTCCTTTCTCGCTGTGTTTTCGTGCACCTCCCATAGCTTCCCATATTTCACTGTGTTTTCGCGCACCTCTCATACCTTCCTCTATATCACTGTGTTTTTGCGCACCTCTCATACCTTCCCCTATATCGCAGTGTTTTAATGCACCTCCCATTCATTCCCCTATATCGCTGTGTTTTCGTGCACCTCCCACAGCTTCCCCTATGTCGCTGTGCTCTGGTGCACCTCTCATCACTTCCACTATATCGCCCTGTTTTCACGGACCTCCCATAGCTTTCCATTTCTCGCCGAGTTTTCGGTGCCTCTGCTAGATTCCCCCAAATCGTCGTGCTTTTGCGCACCTCCCATTACTTCCCCTGTATCGTTGTGTTGTCGCGCACCTCTCATACCTTCCCCTATATCACTGTGTTTTCGCGCACCTCTCATACCTTCCCCTATATCGCCGTGTTGTCATGCACCTCCCAGATCTTCCCATTTATCGCCTTGTTTTTGCGCACCTCTCATAACTTCCCCTATATCGCCGTGTTCTGGCGCACCTCACATAGCTTCCTTTACATCGCTGTGTTTTCGCGCACCGCTCATACCTTCTCCTATATTGCTGTGCTTTCACGCACCTCCCTTAGCTTCCCCTATATTGCTGTGTTCTCTCACACCTCTCATACCTGCCCCTTTCTCGCTCTGTTTTCGCACACCTCCCACAGCTTCCCCTATGTCGCTGTGCTCTGGTGCACCTCTCATCACCTCCGCTATATCGTCTTGTTTTCACGGTCCTCCCATAGCTTCCCATTTTTCGCCGAGTTTTCGGCGCCTCTTATAGATTCCCCCAAATCGCCGTGCATTCGCGTACCTTTCATAATTTCCCATATATCACTGTGTTTTCACGCACCTCTCATACCTTCCCTATATCACGGTGTTTTCGCGCACCTCTCATACCTTCCCCTAAATCGCTCTGTTTTCGTGCATCTCCCATACCTTCCCATATATCACTTTGATTTTGTGCACCTCTCATGCCTTCCACTATATAACTGTGTTTTTGGCATACTTCTCATAACTTCCCCTATTTCGCCATGGTTTAACTCACCTTCATAGCTTCCCATATATCGCTGTGTTTTCGCGTGCCTGTCACACCATCCACTATATCGCTGTGTTTTCGCACACCTCCCATAGATTCCCCTGTATCACTGTGCTTTCACGCACCTCTGATACCTTCCCTTATATCGTTGTGTTTTCGCGCACCTCTCATACCTTCCCCTATATCGCCGTGTTGTCATGCACCTCCCAGAGCTTCCCATTTATCGCCTTGTTTTTGTGCACCTCTCATAACTTCCCCTATATCGCCGTGTTCTGGCGCAATTCGCATAGCTTCCTTTACATCGCTGTGTTTTCGCGCACCGCTCATACCTTCTCCTATATCGCCGTGCTTTCACGCACCTTCCTTAGCTTCCCCTATATTGCTGTGTTCTCTCACACCTCTCATACCTGCCCCTTTCTCGCTCTGTTTTTGTGCACCTCCCATAGCTTCCTATATATCGCTGTGTTTTCGCGTTTGTCTCATACCTTCCACTATATCGCTCTGTTTACGCGCATCTCTCATACCTTCCCCTATATCGAAGTGTTTTAACACACCTCCCATACATTCAACTATATTGCTGTGTTTTCGCGCACCTCTCATAGCTTCCCCTATATCACCGTGTTTTTGCGCACCTCGCATAGCTTCACCTCCACCATTATGCTTTCGCACACCTCTCATACCTTCTCCATATATCGCCGTTTTTTCACACACCTCCCTTAGCTCCCCCTACATTGCTGTGTTTTCTCACACTACTCATACCTTCCCCTTTCTCGCTCTGTTTTCGTGCACCTCTCATAGCTTCCCCAGTATCACCGTTATTTTGCACACATCTCATATCTTCTCCTATATCGCTGTGTCATCAAGCAGCTCTCATAACTTCCCCTATATTGCTCAGTTTTCACGCATCTCCCATAGCATCTCCTATGTCGCTGTGCTCTCGTGCATCTCTCATCACTTCCTCTATATTGCCCTGATTTCATGGACCTCGCACAGTTTCCCATTTTTCAACGAGTTTTCGCGCGTCTCTCATACCTTCTGCTATATCGCCGTACTTTCATGCACCTCCCATAGTTTCCCCTATATTGCTGTGTTCTCTCACACCTCTCATACCTGCTCCTTTCTCGCTCTGTTTTCGTGCACCTCCCATAGCTTCCTATATATCGCTGTGTTTTCGCGTACCTCTCATACCTTCCACTATATCGCTGTGTTTTCACACACCTCTCGTAGCTTCCCCTATATCGATGTGTTTTAACACACCTCCCATACATTCAACTATATCGCTGTGTTTTCACACACCTCCCATACATTCAACTATATTGCTGTGTTTTCACGTACCTCCCATAGCTTCTGCTATATCGTTGTGTTTTCACGCACCTCTCATCCCCTCCCCTATACCGTTGTGCTTTTGCGCACCTCTCATACCTTCCACTATATCGCTGTGTTCTCGCGCACCTTTCGTAGCTTCCCCTATATCGTTGTGTTTTCGGGCGCCTCTCATGTCTTCCCCTATATCGCTGTGTTTTTGCTCACCTCTCATAGCTTTGCCTATATCGCTATGTTCTCACACACCTCTCATACTTTCCCCTTTCTAGCTGAGTTTTCGCTCATCTCTCATACCTTCCCCTATATCGACGTGTTTTCACGCACCTCCCAGAGCTTCCCCTATATCACTGTGTTTTCGCGGACCTCTCATACCTTCCCCTATATCACCGTGTTTACGCGCACCTCTCATAGCTTCCCATATATCGCTGTGTTTTTGCGCACCTCTCATACCTTCCACTATATCGCTGTGTTCTCGCGCACCTTTCGTAGCTTCCCCTATATCGTTGTGTTTTCGGGCACCTGCCATGTCTTCCCCTATATCACCGTGTTTACGCGCACCTCTCATAGCTTCCCATATATCGCTGTGTTTTTGCGCACCTCGCATACCTTCCTCTATATCGTTGTGTTTTCGCACACTTCTTACCTTCCATTATATCGATGTTTTTTCACGCACCTCTCATAGCTTTCTATATATCGCTGTGTTTTCGCGCACCTCTCATACCTTCCCCTAAATCGCTCTGTTTTCGTGCATCTCCCATACCTTCCCATATATCACTTTGATTTTGTGCACCTCTCATGCCTTCCACTATATAACTGTGTTTTTGGCATACTTCTCATAACTTCCCCTATTTCGCCATGGTTTAACTCACCTTCATAGCTTCCCATATATCGCTGTGTTTTCGCGTGCCTGTCACACCATCCACTATATCGCTGTGTTTTCGCACACCTCCCATAGATTCCCCTGTATCACTGTGCTTTCACGCACCTCTGATACCTTCCCTTATATCGTTGTGTTTTCGCGCACCTCTCATACCTTCCCCTATATCGCCGTGTTGTCATGCACCTCCCAGAGCTTCCCATTTATCGCCTTGTTTTTGTGCACCTCTCATAACTTCCCCTATATCGCCGTGTTCTGGCGCAATTCGCATAGCTTCCTTTACATCGCTGTGTTTTCGCGCACCGCTCATACCTTCTCCTATATCGCCGTGCTTTCACGCACCTTCCTTAGCTTCCCCTATATTGCTGTGTTCTCTCACACCTCTCATACCTGCTCCTTTCTCGCTCTGTTTTCGTGCACCTCCCATAGCTTCCTATATATCGCTGTGTTTTCGCGTACCTCTCATACCTTCCACTATATCGCTGTGTTTTCACACACCTCTCGTAGCTTCCCCTATATCGATGTGTTTTAACACACCTCCCATACATTCAACTATATCGCTGTGTTTTCACACACCTCCCATACATTCAACTATATTGCTGTTTTCACGTACCTCCCATAGCTTCTGCTATATCGTTGTGTTTTCACGCACCTCTCATCCCTTCCCCTATACCGTTGTGCTTTTGCGCACCTCTCATACCTTCCACTATATCGCTGTGTTCTCGCGCACCTTTCGTAGCTTCCCCTATATCGTTGTGTTTTCGGGCGCCTCTCATGTCTTCCCCTATATCGCTGTGTTTTTGCTCACCTCTCATAGCTTTGCCTATATCGCTATGTTCTCACACACCTCTCATACTTTCCCCTTTCTAGCTGAGTTTTCGCTCATCTCTCATACCTTCCCCTATATCGACGTGTTTTCACGCACCTCCCAGAGCTTCCCCTATATCACTGTGTTTTCGCGGACCTCTCATACCTTCCCCTATATCACCGTGTTTACGCGCACCTCTCATAGCTTCCCATATATCGCTGTGTTTTTGCGCACCTCTCATACCTTCCACTATATCGCTGTGTTCTCGCGCAACTTTCGTAGCTTCCCCTATATCGTTGTGTTTTCGGGCACCTCTCAT
Organism: Mobula birostris; assembly: GCF_030028105.1. NCBI lineage: Eukaryota > Metazoa > Chordata > Chondrichthyes > Myliobatiformes > Myliobatidae > Mobula > Mobula birostris. The sequence goes on from NW_027278280.1 coordinate 105,177, forward strand.
GTCTTCCCCTATATCACCGTGTTTACGCGCACCTCTCATAGCTTCCCATATATCGCTGTGTTTTTGCGCACCTCGCATACCTTCCTCTATATCGTTGTGTTTTCGCACACTTCTTACCTTCCATTATATCGATGTTTTTTCACGCACCTCTCATAGCTTTCTATATATCGCTGTGTTTTCGTGCACCTCTCATACCTTCCCCTAAATCGCTCTGTTTTCGTGCATCTCCCATACCTTCCCATATATCACTTTGATTTTGTGCACCTCTCATGCCTTCCACTATATAACTGTGTTTTTGGCATACTTCTCATAACTTCCCCTATTTCGCCATGGTTTAACTCACCTTCATAGCTTCCCATATATCGCTGTGTTTTCGCGTGCCTGTCACACCATCCACTATATCGCTGTGTTTTCGCACACCTCCCATAGATTCCCCTGTATCACTGTGCTTTCACGCACCTCTGATACCTTCCCTTATATCGTTGTGTTTTCGCGCACCTCTCATACCTTCCCCTATATCGCCGTGTTGTCATGCACCTCCCAGAGCTTCCCATTTATCGCCTTGTTTTTGTGCACCTCTCATAACTTCCCCTATATCGCCGTGTTCTGGCGCAATTCGCATAGCTTCCTTTACATCGCTGTGTTTTCGCGCACCGCTCATACCTTCTCCTATATCGCCGTGCTTTCACGCACCTTCCTTAGCTTCCCCTATATTGCTGTGTTCTCTCACACCTCTCATACCTGCCCCTTTCTCGCTCTGTTTTCGTGCACCTCCCATAGCTTCCTATATATCGCTGTGTTTTCGCGTACCTCTCATACCTTCCACTATATCGCTCTGTTTTCGCGCATCTCTCATACCTTCCCCTATATCGAAGTGTTTTAACACACCTCCCATACATTCAACTATATTGCTGTGTTTTCGCGCACCTCTCATAGCTTCCCCTATATCACCGTGTTTTCGCGCACCTCGCATAGCTTCACCTCCACCATTATGCTTTCGCACACCTCTCATACCTTCTCCATATATCGCCGTTTTTTCACACACCTCCCTTAGCTCCCCCTACATTGCTGTGTTTTCTCACACTACTCATACCTTCCCCTTTCTCGCTCTGTTTTCGTGCACCTCTCATAGCTTCCCCAGTATCACCGTTATTTTGCACACATCTCATATCTTCTCCTATATCGCTGTGTCATCAAGCAGCTCTCATAACTTCCCCTATATTGCTCAGTTTTCACGCATCTCCCATAGCATCTCCTATGTCGCTGTGCTCTCGTGCATCTCTCATCACTTCCTCTATATTGCCCTGATTTCATGGACCTCGCACAGTTTCCCATTTTTCAACGAGTTTTCGCGCGTCTCTCATACCTTCTGCTATATCGCCGTACTTTCATGCACCTCCCATAGTTTCCCCTATATTGCTGTGTTCTCTCACACCTCTCATACCTGCTCCTTTCTCGCTCTGTTTTCGTGCACCTCCCATAGCTTCCTATATATCGCTGTGTTTTCGCGTACCTCTCATACCTTCCACTATATCGCTGTGTTTTCACACACCTCTCGTAGCTTCCCCTATATCGATGTGTTTTAACACACCACCCATACATTCAACTATATCGCTGTGTTTTCACGTACCTCCCATAGCTTCTGCTATATCGTTGTGTTTTCACGCACCTCTCATCCCTTCCCCTATACCGTTGTGCTTTTGCGCACCTCTCATACCTTCCACTATATCGCTGTGTTCTCGCGCACCTTTCGTAGCTTCCCCTATATCGTTGTGTTTTCGGGCGCCTCTCATGTCTTCCCCTATATCGCTGTGTTTTTGCTCACCTCTCATAGCTTTGCCTATATCGCTATGTTCTCACACACCTCTCATACTTTCCCCTTTCAAGCTGAGTTTTCGCTCATCTCTCATACCTTCCCCTATGTCGACGTGTTTTCACGCACCTCCCAGAGCTTCCCCTATATCACTGTGTTTTCGCGGACCTCTCATACCTTCCCCTATATCACCGTGTTTACGCGCACCTCTCATAGCTTCCCATATATCGCTGTGTTTTTGCGCACCTCGCATACCTTCCTCTATATCGTTGTGTTTTCGCAAACTTCTTACCTTCCATTATATCGATGTTTTTTCACGCACCTCTCATAGCTTTCTATATATCGCTGTGTTTTCGCGCACCTCTCATACCTTCCCCTAAATCGCTCTGTTTTCGTGCATCTCCCATACCTTCCCATATATCACTTTGATTTTGTGCACCTCTCATGCCTTCCACTATATAACTGTGTTTTTGGCATACTTCTCATAACTTCCCCTATTTCGCCATGGTTTAACTCACCTTCATAGCTTCCCATATATCGCTGTGTTTTCGCATGCCTGTCACACCATCCACTATATCGCTGTGTTTTCGCACACCTCCCATAGATTCCCCTGTATCACTGTGCTTTCACGCACCTCTGATACCTTCCCTTATATCGTTGTGTTTTCGCGCACCTCTCATACCTTCCCCTATATCGCCGTGTTGTCATGCACCTCCCAGAGCTTCCCATTTATCGCCTTGTTTTTGTGCACCTCTCATAACTTCCCCTATATCGCCGTGTTCTGGCGCAATTCGCATAGCTTCCTTTACATCGCTGTGTTTTCGCGCACCGCTCATACCTTCTCCTATATCGCCGTGCTTTCACGCACCTTCCTTAGCTTCCCCTATATTGCTGTGTTCTCTCACACCTCTCATACCTGCTCCTTTCTCGCTCTGTTTTCGTGCACCTCCCATAGCTTCCTATATATCGCTGTGTTTTTGCGTACCTCTCATACCTTCCACTATATCGCTGTGTTTTCACACACCTCTCGTAGCTTCCCCTATATCGATGTGTTTTAACACACCTCCCATACATTCAACTATATCGCTGTGTTTTCACACACCTCCCATACATTCAACTATATTGCTGTGTTTTCACGTACCTCCCATAGCTTCTGCTATATCGTTGTGTTTTCACGCACCTCTCATCCCTTCCCCTATACCGTTGTGCTTTTGCGCACCTCTCATACCTTCCACTATATCGCTGTGTTCTCGCGCACCTTTCGTAGCTTCCCCTATATCGTTGTGTTTTCGGGCGCCTCTCATGTCTTCCCCTATATCGCTGTGTTTTTGCTCACCTCTCATAGCTTTGCCTATATCGCTATGTTCTCACACACCTCTCATACTTTCCCCTTTCTAGCTGAGTTTTCGCTCATCTCTCATACCTTCCCCTATATCGACGTGTTTTCACGCACCTCCCAGAGCTTCCCCTATATCACTGTGTTTTCGCGGACCTCTCATACCTTCCCCTATATCACCGTGTTTACGCGCACCTCTCATAGCTTCCCATATATCGCTGTGTTTTTGCGCACCTCTCATACCTTCCACTATATCGCTGTGTTCTCGCGCACCTTTCGTAGCTTCCCCTATATCGTTGTGTTTTCGGGCACCTGCCATGTCTTCCCCTGTATCACCGTGTTTACGCGCACCTCTCATAGCTTCCCATATATCGCTGTGTTTTTGCGCACCTCGCATACCTTCCTCTATATCGTTGTGTTTTCGCACACTTCTTACCTTCCATTATATCGATGTTTTTTCACGCACCTCTCATAGCTTTCTATATATCGCTGTGTTTTCGCGCACCTCTCATACCTTCCCCTAAATCGCTCTGTTTTCGTGCATCTCCCATACCTTCCCATATATCACTTTGATTTTGTGCACCTCTCATGCCTTCCACTATATAACTGTGTTTTTGGCATACTTCTCATAACTTCCCCTATTTCGCCATGGTTTAACTCACCTTCATAGCTTCCCATATATCGCTGTGTTTTCGCGTGCCTGTCACACCATCCACTATATCGCTGTGTTTTCGCACACCTCCCATAGATTCCCCTGTATCACTGTGCTTTCACGCACCTCTGATACCTTCCCTTATATCGTTGTGTTTTCGCGCACCTCTCATACCTTCCCCTATATCGCCGTGTTGTCATGCACCTCCCAGAGCTTCCCATTTATCGCCTTGTTTTTGTGCACCTCTCATAACTTCCCCTATATCGCCGTGTTCTGGCGCAATTCGCATAGCTTCCTTTACATCGCTGTGTTTTCGCGCACCGCTCATACCTTCTCCTATATCGCCGTGCTTTCACGCACCTTCCTTAGCTTCCCCTATATTGCTGTGTTCTCTCACACCTCTCATACCTGCCCCTTTCTCGCTCTGTTTTCGTGCACCTCCCATAGCTTCCTATATATCGCTGTGTTTTCGCGTACCTCTCATACCTTCCACTATATCGCTCTGTTTTCGCGCATCTCTCATACCTTCCCCTATATCGAAGTGTTTTAACACACCTCCCATACATTCAACTATATTGCTGTGTTTTCGCGCACCTCTCATAGCTTCCCCTATATCACCGTGTTTTCGCGCACCTCGCATAGCTTCACCTCCACCATTATGCTTTCGCACACCTCTCATACCTTCTCCATATATCGCCGTTTTTTCACACACCTCCCTCAGCTCCCCCTACATTGCTGTGTTTTCTCACACTACTCATACCTTCCCCTTTCTCGCTCTGTTTTCGTGCACCTCTCATAGCTTCCCCAGTATCACCGTTATTTTGCACACATCTCATATCTTCTCCTATATCGCTGTGTCATCAAGCAGCTCTCATAACTTCCCCTATATTGCTCAGTTTTCACGCATCTCCCATAGCATCTCCTATGTCGCTGTGCTCTCGTGCATCTCTCATCACTTCCTCTATATTGCCCTGATTTCATGGACCTCGCACAGTTTCCCATTTTTCAACGAGTTTTCGCGCGTCTCTCATACCTTCTGCTATATCGCCGTACTTTCATGCACCTCCCATAGTTTCCCCTATATTGCTGTGTTCTCTCACACCTCTCATACCTGCTCCTTTCTCGCTCTGTTTTCGTGCACCTCCCATAGCTTCCTATATATCGCTGTGTTTTCGCGTACCTCTCATACCTTCCACTATATCGCTGTGTTTTCACACACCTCTCGTAGCTTCCCCTATATCGATGTGTTTTAACACACCTCCCATACATTCAACTATATCGCTGTGTTTTCACACACCTCCCATACATTCAACTATATTGCTGTGTTTTCACGTACCTCCCATAGCTTCTGCTATATCGTTGTGTTTTCACGCACCTCTCATCCCTTCCCCTATACCGTTGTGCTTTTGCGCACCTCTCATACCTTCCACTATATCGCTGTGTTCTCGCGCACCTTTCGTAGCTTCCCCTATATCGTTGTGTTTTCGGGCGCCTCTCATGTCTTCCCCTATATCGCTGTGTTTTTGCTCACCTCTCATAGCTTTGCCTATATCGCTATGTTCTCACACACCTCTCATACTTTCCCCTTTCTAGCTGAGTTTTCGCTCATCTCTCATACCTTCCCCTATATCGACGTGTTTTCACGCACCTCCCAGAGCTTCCCCTATATCACTGTGTTTTCGCGGACCTCTCATACCTTCCCCTATATCACCGTGTTTACGCGCACCTCTCATAGCTTCCCATATATCGCTGTGTTTTTGCGCACCTCTCATACCTTCCACTATATCGCTGTGTTCTCGCGCACCTTTCGTAGCTTCCCCTATATCGTTGTGTTTTCGGGCACCTCTCATGTCTTCCCCTATATCACCGTGTTTACGCGCACCTCTCATAGCTTCCCATATATCGCTGTGTTTTTGCGCACCTCGCATACCTTCCTCTATATCGTTGTGTTTTCGCACACTTCTTACCTTCCATTATATCGATGTTTTTTCACGCACCTCTCATAGCTTTCTATATATCGCTGTGTTTTTGCGCACCTCGCATACCTTCCTCTATATCGCTGTGTTTTCACACACTTCTGATCCCTTTCCTAATATCACTGTGATTTTGCGCACCTCCCAAGGCTTCCCCTATATCATTGTGTTTTCGCTCACCTCTCATAGTATCCCCTATATCACCGCGTCTCTTATCTTCTCCTATATCACTGTGTCATTAAGCAGCTCTCATAACCTCCCCTATATTGCCCAGTTTTCACGCATCTCTCATAGCTTCCCCTATGTCGCTGTGCTCTGGTGCACCTCTCATCACTTCCGCTATATCGCCCTCTTTTCACGGACCTCCCATAGCTTCCCATTTTTCGCCAAGTTTTCGGCACCTCTTATAGATTCCCCCAAATCGCTGTGTTTTCATGCACCTCTCATACCTTTCCCTATATTGCAGTGTTTTAACGCAACTCCCATTCATTCCCCTATATCGCTGTGTTTTTGCGCACCTCCCACAGCTTCCCCTATGTCGCTGTGCTCTGGTGCACCTCTCATCACTTCCGCTATATCGCCTTGTTTTCACGGACCTCCCATAGCTTCCCATTTTTCGCCGAGTTTTCGGCGTCTCTTATAGATTCCCCCATATTGCCGTGCTTTTGCACACATCCCATAACTTCCCCTACATCACTGTGTTTTCGCGCAACACTCATAGCTTCCCATATATTGCGATGTTTTCGCGCACCTCTCATAGATTCCCCCAAATCACTGTGTTTTTGCTCACCTCTCTTAGCTTCCCCTATATCGCCACGTTCTGGCGCACCACGCATAGCTTCCCCTACGTCGCTCTTTTTTCGCGCACTTCTCATACCTTCTCCTATTTTGGCCGTGTTTTCACGCACGTCCCACAGCTAACCCTATATTCCTGTGTTTTCTCACGCCTCTCATACCTTCTCCTATATCATCGTGTTTTCACGCACCTCCCATAGCTTCCCCTATATTGCTGTGTTTTCTCACACCTCTCAGACTTTCTCCTATATCTCTCTGTTTTCACGCACCTCTCATACCTTCCACTATATCGTTGTGTTTTTGCGCACCTCTCATACCTTCCCCTATTTCGCCGTGTTTTAACTCACCTTCATAGCTTCCCATATATCGCTGTGTTGTCGTGTGCCTGTCACACCATCCACTATATCGCTGTGTTTTCGCACACCTCCCATAGATTCCACTGTATCGCTGTGCTTTCACGCACCTCTGATACCTTCCCTTATATCGTTGTGTTTTCGCGCACCTCTCTTAGCTTCCCCTATATCGCCGCGTTCTGGCGCACGTCGCATAGCTTCACCTACGTCGCTCTTTTTTCGCGCACCTCTCATACCTTCTCCTATTTTGGCTGTGTTTTCACGCACGTCCCACAGCTAATCCTATATTGCTGTGTTTTCTCACACCTCTCAGACCTTCTCCTATATCATCGTGTTTTCACGCACCTCCCATAGCTTCTGCTGTATCGCTGTGTTTTCGCGCACATCTAATACCTTCTCCTATATCGCCATGTTCTAGGGCACACCTAGTATAGCTCCCCCTACATCGCTGTGTTTTCACGCAAATCTCATACCTTCTCCTATATTGCTGTGTTTCTGACACCTCTCACACCTTCTCCTTTCTCGCTGTGTTTTCATGCACCTCCCATAGCTTCCCATATATTGCTGTGTTTTCGAGCATCACTCGTAGCTTCCCCTATATCAATGTGCTTTCGCGCACCTCTCATACCTTCATGTATATCGCCGTGTTTTCGCGCACCTCCCATAGCTTCCCCTACATCACAGTGTTTTCGTGCACCTCTCATACCTTCATGTATATCGCCGTGTTTTCGCGCACCTCCCATAGCTTCCCCTACATCACAGTGTTTTCGTGCACCTCTCATACCTTCCCCTATATCGCAGTGTTTTAACGCACCTCCCATTCCTTCCCCTATATTGCTGTGTTTTCGCACACCTCCCACAGCTTCCCCTATGTGGCTGTGCTCTGGTGCACCTCTCATCAATTCCGCTATATCGCCTTGTTTTCACGGACCTCCCATAGCTTCCCATTTCTTCCCATTTTTCGCCGAGTTTTCGGCGCCTCTTATAGATTCCCCCAAATCGCTGTGTTTTCGCGCACCTCTCATACCTTCTACTATATCGCAGTTTTTCAACGCACCTCCCATTCATTCCCCTATATCGCTGTGTTTTCGCGCACCTCCCACAGCTTCCCCTATTTCGCTGTGCTCTGGTGCACCTCTCATCACTTCCGCTATATCGTCTTGTTTTCACGGACCTCCCATAGCTTCCCATTTTTCGCCAAGTTTTCGGCGTCTCTTATAGATTCCCCCAAATCGCCGAGCTTTCGCGCACCTCCCATAATTTCCCATATATCACTGTGTTTTCACGCAAGTCTCATACCTTCCCCTATATCCCTGTGTTTTCGTGCACCTCTCATACCTTCCCGTATATCACGGTGTTTTCGCGCACCTCTCATACCTTCCCCTAAATCGCTCTGTTTTCGTGCATCTCCCATACCTTCCCATATATCACTGTGATTTTGTGCACCTCTCATACCTTCCACTATATAACTGTGTTTTTTGCATACCTCTCATAACTTCCCCTATTTCGCCGTGTTTTAACTCACCCTCATAGTTTCCCATATATCGCTGTTTTTTCGCGTGCCTGTCACACCATCCACGATATCGCTGTGTTTTCGCACACCTCCCATAGATTCCCCTGTATCGCTGTGCTTTCACGCACCTCTGATACCTTCCCTTATATCGTTGTGTTTTCGCGCACCTCTCATACCTTCCCCTATATCGCCGTGTTGTCATGCACCTCCGAGAGCTTCCCATTTATCGCCTTGCTTTTGCGCACCTCTCATAACTTCCCCTATATCGCCGTGTTCTGGCGCAACTCGCATAGCTTCCTTTACATCGCTGTGTTTTCGCGCACCGCTCATACCTTCTCCTGGATCGCCGTGTTTTCACGCACCTCCCTTAGCTTCCCCTATATTGCTGTGTTCTTTCACACCTCTCATACCTGCCCCTTTCTTGCTCTGTTTTCGTGCACCTCCCATAGCTTCCCATATATCGCTGTGTTTTCGCGTACCTCTCATACCTTCCAGTATATCGCACTGTTTTCGCGCATCTCTCATACCTTCCCCTATATCGAAGTGTTTTAACACACCTCCCAAGCATTCAAATATATCGCTGTGTTTACGCGCACCTCTCATAGCTTCCCCTATATCACCGTGTTTTCGCGCACCTCGCATAGCTTCACCTCCACCACTATTTTTTCGCACACCTCTCATACCTTCTCCATATATCGCCGTTGTTTCACACACCTCCCTTAGCTCCCCCTACATTGCTGTGTTTTCTCACACTACTCACACCTTCCCCTTTCTCGCTCTGTTTTCGTGCACCTCTCATAGCTTCCCCTATATCACCGTGTTTTTGCACACATCTCATATCTTCTCCTATATCGCTGTGTCATCAAGCAGCTCTCATAACTTCCCCTATATTGCTCAGTTTTCACGCATCTCCCATAGCTTCTCCTATGTCGCTGTGCTCTCGTGCATCTCTCATCAGTTCCTCTATATTGCCCTAATTTCACGGACCTCGCACAGCTTCCCATTTTTCGAGTTTTCGCGCGTCTCTCATACCTTCTGCTATATCGCCGTACTTTCACGCACCTCCCATAGTTTCCCCTATATTGCTGTGTTCTCTCACACCTCTCATACCTGCTCCTTTCTCGCTCTGTTTTGGTGCACCTCCCATAGCTTCCTATATATTGCTGTGTTTTCGCGTACCTCTCATACCTTCCACTATATCGCTGTGTTTTCACACACCTCTCATAGCTTCCCCTATATCGATGTGTTTTAACACACCTCCCATACATTCAACTATATCGCTGTGTTTTCGCGTACCTCCCATAGCTTCTGCTATATCGTTGGTTTTTCACGCACCTCTCATACCTTCCCCTATATCACCGTCTTTACGCGCACCTCTCATAGCTTCCCATATATCGCTGTGTTTTTGCACACCTCGCATACCTTCCCCTATATCGTTGTGTTTTCGCACACCTCTCTTACCTTCCACTATATCGCTGTGTTTTCACACACCTCTCGTAGCTTCCCCTATATCGATGTGTTTTAACGCACCTCCCATATATTCAACTATTTTGCTGTGTTTTCATGCACCTCCCATAGCTTCTCCTATATTGCTGTGTTTTCACGCACCTCTCATCCCTTCCCCAATATCTCTGTGATTTCGCGCACCTCCCAAGTCTTCCCCTATATCGCTGTGTTTTCCGGCACCTCTGATTCCTTCCCCTATACCGTTGTGCTTTTGCGCACCTCTCATAACTTCCCCTGTATCACTGTGTTTTCACGCACCTCTCATGCCGTCACCTACATCGCTGCATTTTCGCGCACACCCATCGCTTCCCCTATATCGACGTGTTTTCAAGCACCACTCATACCTACAAGTATATCGCCGTGTGTTGACGCACCTCCCATAGCTTCTCCTTTATCACCGTGTTTTTACGCACCTCCCATAGCTCCCCCTATATTGCTGTGTTTTCTCACACCACTCATGCTTTCCCCTTTCTCGCTCTGTTTTCGTGCACCTCCCATAGCTTCCCATATATCGCTGTGTTTTTGCGCACCTCTCATACCTTCCACTATATCGCTGTGTTCTCGCGCACCTTTTGTAGCTTCTCCTATATCGTTGTGTTTTCGGGCACCTCTCATGTCTTCCCCTATATTGCTGTGTTTTTGCTCACATCTCATAGCTTTCCCTATATCGCCATGTTCTCACGCACCTCTCATACTTTCCTCTTTTTAGCTGAATTTTCGCTCATCTCTCATAACTTTCCCTATATGGACGTGTTTTCACGCACCTCTCATACCTTCATGTACATCGCCGTGTTTTCGTGCACCTCCCATAGCTTCCTATATATCGCTGTGTTTTCGCGTACCTCTCATACCTTCCACTATTTCGCCGTGTTTTAGCTCACCTCCATAGCTTCCCATCTATCGCTGTGTTTTCACGTGCCTATCACACCATCCACTATATCACTGTGTTTTCGCACACCTCCCATAGATTCCCCTGTATCGCTGTGCTTTCACGCACCTCTGATACCTTCCCTTATATCGTTGTGTTTTTGCACACCTCTCATACCGTCCCCTATATCGCCGTGTTCTGGTGCACCTCGCATCGCTTCCCTTACATCGCTGTGTTTTCGCCCACCTCTCATACCTTCTGTTATATCGCCGTACGTTCACGCACCTCCCATAGCTTCCCCTATATTGCTGTGTTCTCTCACACCTCTCATACCTGCTCCATTCACGCTCTGTTTTCGTGCACCTCCCATAGCTTCCTATATATCGCTGTGTTTTCGCGTACCTCTCATACCTTCCACTATATCGCTGTGTTTTCGCACACCTCTCGTAGCTTCCCCTATATCGATGTGTTTTAATGCACCTCCCATATATTCAACCATCTGGCTGTGTTTTCGCGCACCTCCCATAGCTTCTGCTATATCGCTGTTTTCACGCACCTCTCATCCCTTCCCCTATACCGTTGTGCTTTTGCGCACATCTCATACCTTCCCCTGTATCACTGTGTTTTCACGCACCTCTCATGCCGTCCCCTACATCGCTGCATTTTCGCGCACTCTCGCTTCCCCTATATTGACGTGTTTTCAAGCACCACTCATACGTACACGTATATCGCCGTGTGTTCACGCATCTCCCATAGCTTCTCCTTTATCACCGTGTTTTCACACACCTCCCATAGCTCCCCCTATATTGCTGTGTTTTCTCACACCACTCATGCCTTCCCCTTTCTCGCTCTGTTTTCGTGCACCTCTCATAGCTTCCCATATATCGCTGTGTTTTTGCGCACCTCTCATACCTTCCACTATATCGCTGTGTTCTCGCGCACCTTTCGTAGCTTCCCCTATATCGTTGTATTTTCGGGCACCTCTCATGTCTTCCCCTATATCACCGTGTTTACGCGCATCTCTCATAGCTTCCCACATATCGCTGTGTTTTTGCGCACCTCGCATACCTTCCTCTATATCGTTGTGTTTTCGCACACCTCTCTTACCTTCCATTATATCGATGTATTTTCACGCACCTCTCATAGCTTCCCATATATCGCTGTGTTTTTGCGCACCTCGCATACCTTCCTCTATATCGCTGTGTTTTCACGCACCTCTGATCCCTTTCCCAATATCACTGTGATTTCGCGCACCTCCCAAGGCTTCCCCTATATCATTGTGTTTTTGTTCACCTCTCATAGTATCCACTATATCACCGCGTTTTCACGCACATCTCTTATCTTCTGCTATATCGCTGTGTCATCAAGCAGCTCTCATAACTTCCCCTATATTGCTCAGTTTTCGCGCATCTCGCATAGCGTCCCCTATGTCGCTCTGCTCTCGTGCACCTCTCATCACTTCCGCTATATCGCCCTTTTTTCACGGAACTCGCGTAGCTTCCCATTTTTCGCCAAGTTTTCACGCGCCTCTCATAGATTCCCCCAAATCGTTGTGTTTTTGTGCACCTCTCTTAGCTTCCCCTATATCGCTGCGTTCTGGTGCACCTCGCATACCTTCACCTACGTTGCTCTGTATTCGCGCACCTCTCATAACTTCTCCTATTTTGGCCGTGTTTTCACGCACGTCCCATAGCTTCCTCTATATTGCTGTGTTTTTTCACACCTCTCAGACCTTCTCCTATATCGCCGTGTTTTCTGACACCTCTCATACCTTCCCCTTCCTCGCTCCGTTTTCGTGCAACTCCCATAGCTTCCCATATTTTGCTGTGTTTTCGCGCAAATCTCATACCTTGCACTATATCGCTGTGTTTTCGCACATCACTCGTAGCTTCCCCTATATCGATGTGTTTTCATGCACCTCTCCTACCTTCATGTATATCGCCGTGTTTTCGCGCACCTCCCACAGCTTCCCCTATATCACTGTGTTCACGTGCACCTCTCATACCTTCTCCTATATTGCAGTGTTTTAACGCACCTCCCATCACTTCCGCTATATCGCTCTGTTTTCACGGACCTCCCATAGCTTCCCATTTTTCGCCGTGTTTTTGCGCGCCTCTCAAAGATTCCCCCAAATCGCTGTGTTTTTGCGCACCTCACTTGGCTTCCCCTATATCGCCGCGTTCTGGCGCACCTCGCATAGCTTCCCCTACGTCGCTCTGTTTTCGCTTATTTCTCATACTTTCTCCTATTTTGGCCGTGTTATCACGCACGTCCCACAGCTAACCCTATATTGCTGTGTTTTCTCACACCTCTCATACCTTCTCCTATATCATCGTGTTTTCACGCACCTCCCATAGCTTCCCCTATATTGCTGTGCTTTCTCAAACCTCTCATATCTTCCCCTATATCGCTCTGTTTTCGTGCATATCCCATAGCTTCCCATATATCGCTGTGTTTTCACGCACCTCTCATAGCTTCCCTATATCAATGTGTTTTCACGCACTTCTCATAACTTCGCCTATATCGCTGTGTTTTCATGCACCTCCCATATCTTCCCCTGCATCGCTGTGCTTTTGTGCACCTCCAATAACTTCCCCTAATTCGCCGTGATTTAACGCACCTCCATAGCTTCCCCTATATCACCGTGTTTTCGCGCACCTCGCATAGCTTCACCTCCACCACAGTTTTCGCACACCTCTCATACCTTCTCCATATATCATCGTTTTTTCACACACCTCCCTTAGCTCCCCCTATATTGCTGTGTTTTCTCACACCACTCATGCCTTCCCCTTTCTCGCTCTGTTTTCGTCCACCTCTCATAGCTTCCTCTATATCACCGTGTTTTCGCACACATCTCATATCTTCTCCTATATCGCTGTGTCATCAAGCAGCTCTCATAACTTCCCCTATATTGCTCAGTTTTCATGCATCTCCCATAGCTTCTCCTATGTCGCTGTGCTCTCGTGCATCTCTCATCACTTCCTCTATATTGCCCTGATTTCACGGACCTCGCACAGCTTCCCATTTTTCAACGAGTTTTCGCGAGTCTCTCATAGATTTCCACAAATGACTGTGTTTTGCGCATCTCTCTTAGCTTTCCCTATATTGCTGCGTTCTGGCGCACCTCGCATAGCTTCCCCTACGTCGCTCTGTTTTCTCGCACCTCTCAGCCATTCTCCTATTTCGCCGTGTTTTCACGCACCTCCCATACCGTCCCCTATATCGCTCTGTTTTCTCACACCTCTCATATCTTCCCCTATATCGCCCTGTTTTCGTGCATCTCCCATAGCTTCCCATATATCACTGTGCTTTTTGCACACCTCTCATACCTTCCCCTATTTCGCCGTGTTTTAGCTCACCTCCATAGCTTCCCGTATATTGCTGTGTTTTTGCGTGCCTATCACACCATCCACTATATCACTGTGTTTTCGCACACCTCCCATAGATTCCACTGTATCACTGTGCTTTCACGCACCTCTGATACCTTCCCTTACATCATTGTGTTTTTGCGCACCTCTCATACTTTCCCCTATATTGCCGTGTTGTTATGCACCTCCCATAGCTTCCCATATATTGCTGTGTTTTCGTGCACCTCTCATACCTTCCACTATATCGCTGTATTTTCACGCACTTCTCCTAGTTTCCTTATATCGCTGTGTTTTTGACCACCTCTCATAGCTTTGCCTATATCGCCATGTTCTCACGCACCTCTCATACCTTCCCCTTTTTAGCTGAGTTGTCGCTCATCTCTCATACCTTCCCCTATATCGACGTGTTTTCACGCACCTCCCAGAGCTTCCCCTATATCACTGTGTTTTCGCGGACCTCTCACACCTTCCCCTATATCACCGTGTTTACGCGCACCTCTCATAGCTTCCCATTTATCGCTGTGTTTTTGTGCATTTCGCATATCTTCCCCTATATCGTTGTGTTTTCGCACACCTCTCTTACCTTCCTCTATATCGCTGTGTTTTCACCCAACTCTGATCCCTTCCCCAATATCACCATGATTTCGCGCACCTCCCAAGGCTTCCCCTGTATCATTGTGTTTTTGTTCACCTCTCACAGTATCCCCTATATCACCGCGTTTTCACGCACATCTCTTATCTTCTCCTATATCGCTGTGTCATCAAGCAGCTCTCATAACTTCCCCTATATTGCTCAGTTTTCACGCATCTCCTATAGCTTCCCCTATGTTGCTCTACTCTTGTGCACCTCTCATCACTTCCGCTATATCGCCCTTTTTTCACGGACCTCGCGTAGCTTCCCATTTTTCGCCGAGTTTTCATGCGCCTCTCATAGTTTCCCCCAAATCGTTGTGTTTTTGTGCACCTCTCTTAGCTTCCCCTATATCTCCGCGTTCTGGCGCACCTCGCATACCTTCCCCTACGGTGCTCTGTATTCGCAGACCTCTCATAACTTCTCCTATTTTGGCCGTGTTTTCACGCACGTCCCATAGCTTCCTCTATATTGCTGTGTTTTTTCACACCTCTCAGACCTTCTCCTATATCGCCGTGTTTTCTGACACCTCTCATACCTTCCCCTTCCTCGCTCTGTTTTCGTGCAACTCCCATAGCTTCCCATATTTCGCTGTGTTTTCGCGCACCTCTCATACCTTGCAATATATCGCTGTGTTTTCGCGCATCGCTCGTAGCTTCCCCTATATCGATGTGTTTTCATGCACCTCTCATACCTTCATGTGTATCGCCGTGTTTTCGCGCACCTCCCACAGCTTCCCCTTTATCACTGTGTTTTCGCGCTCCTCTCATACCTTCCCCTATATTGCAGTGTTTTAACGCACCTCCCATCACTTCCGCTATATCGCCCTGTTTTCATGGACCTCCCATAGCTTCCCATTCTTCACCGTGTTTTTGCGCACCTCTCAAAGATTCCCCCAAATCGCTGTGTTTTTGCGCACCTCTCTTGGCTTCCCCTATATCGCCGCGTTCTGGCGCACCTCGCATAGCTTCCCCTACGTTACTCTGTTTTCGCGCACCTCTCATACCTTCTCCTATTTTGGGCGTGTTTTCAAGCACGTCCCATAGCTTCCCTTATATTGCTGTGTTTTCTCACACCTCTCAGACCTTCTCCTATATCGCCGTGTTTTCACGCACCTCCCATACTATCCCCTATATCGCTCTGTTTTCCAACACCTCTCATACCTTCCCCTATATCGCTCTGTTTTCGTGCATCCCCCATATCTTCCCATATATCGCTGTGTTTTCGCGCACCTCTCATTCCTTCCACTATATCACTGTGTTTTTGAGCATCTCTCATAACTTCCCCTATTTCGCTGTTTTAACGCACCTCCATAGCTTCCCATATATCGCTGTGATTTCGCGTGCCTATCACACTATCCACTATATCACTGTGTTTTCGCACACCTCCCATAGATTCGCCCGTATCGCTGTGCTTTCACGCACCTCTGATACCTTCCCCTATATCACTGTGTTTTCATGCACCACACATACGTACCCCTATATCGCTGAGTTTTCACGCACCTCCCATAGCTTCCCCTATGTCGCTGTGTTTTCGCGCACCTCTCATAGCTTTCCATATATTGCAATGTTTTAGCGTACCTCTCATAGCTTCCCGCAAATCGCTGTGTTTTCGCGCACCTCACATAGCTTCACCACCACCACTATGTTTTTGCACACCTCTCATACTTTCTCCATATATCGCCGTCTTTTCATGCACCTCCCATAGCTCCCCCTATATTGCTGTGATGTCTCACACCACTCATACCTTCCCCTTTCTCGCTCTGTTTTCATGCACCTCCCATAGCTTCCAAAATATCGCTGTGTTTTTGCGAACCTCTCATACCTTCCACTATATCGCTGTGTTTTCGCACACTTCTCGTAGCTTCCCCTATATCGATGTGTTTTCTGGCACCTCTCATAACTTCCCCGATATCGCTGTGTTTTCGCGCAGCTCGTATAGATTCCCAAATATCGCGGTGTTTTTGCACACCTCTCTTAGCTCTGCCTGTATCGCCATGTTCTCACGTGCCTCTCATACCTTCCCCTTTTTAGCTGAGTTGTCGCTCATCTCTCATACCTTCCCCTTTATCGATGTGTTTTCATGCACCTCTCATACCTTCACGTATATCGCCGTGTTTTCGTGCACCTCTCATGGCTTCCCATATGTCGCTGTGCTTTTGCACACCTCGCATACCTTCCCCTATGTCGATGTTTTTTCAGGCAGCTCTCGGAGCTTCCCCTATATTGATGTGTTTTCGCGAGCCACTCATACCTTCCCCTATATCACTCTGTTTTGGTGCCCCTCTCATACCTTCCCCTATATTGCTGTGTTTTCGCGCATCTCTCAGAGCTTCCCCTATATCGTTGTGTTTTCGTGCACCACCCATAGCTTCCCCAACATCGCTGTGTTTTCGCGCACCGCTCATAGCTTCCCCTGCACCGCTGTGTTTTCGCGCACCTCTGATACCTTCCCCTGTATTGCTGTTTTCACACACCTCTCATACCTTCCCCTATAATGCCATGTTTTTGCGCACCTTCCATAGCTTCCCCTATATCCCCATGTTTTTCCGTACCTTTCATAGTTTCCCCGACCTTGCCTTGTTTTCGCGCAGCTCTCATAGCTTCACCTACATTGCTGTGTTCTCGGGCACCTCCCATAGCTTCCGATATATCGCTGTGTTTCACGCACCTCTCAATCCTCCCACTATATCCATGATTTTTCACACACCTCTCGTTGCTACCCCTACATCGCCGTTTTCACGCACCTCCCGTAGCTTCCCATATATAGCCGTTTTTTCGCGCACCTCTCATAGCTTCCCATATATCGCTGTGTTTTTGCACACCTCGCATACCTTCCCCTATATCGTTGTGTTTTCGCACACCTCTCTTACCTTCCACTATATCGCTGTGTTTTCACACACCTCTCGTAGCTTCCCCTATATCGATGTGTTTTAACGCACCTCCCATATATTCAACTATTTTGCTGTGTTTTCATGCACCTCCCATAGCTTCTCCTATATTGCTGTGTTTTCACGCACCTCTCATCCCTTCCCCAATATCTCTGTGATTTCGCGCACCTCCCAAGTCTTCCCCTATATCGCTGTGTTTTCCGGCACCTCTGATTCCTTCCCCTATACCGTTGTGCTTTTGCGCACCTCTCATAACTTCCCCTGTATCACTGTGTTTTCACGCACCTCTCATGCCGTCACCTACATCGCTGCATTTTCGCGCACACCCATCGCTTCCCCTATATCGACGTGTTTTCAAGCACCACTCATACCTACAAGTATATCGCCGTGTGTTGACGCACCTCCCATAGCTTCTCCTTTATCACCGTGTTTTTACGCACCTCCCATAGCTCCCCCTATATTGCTGTGTTTTCTCACACCACTCATGCTTTCCCCTTTCTCGCTCTGTTTTCGTGCACCTCCCATAGCTTCCCATATATCGCTGTGTTTTTGCGCACCTCTCATACCTTCCACTATATCGCTGTGTTCTCGCGCACCTTTTGTAGCTTCTCCTATATCGTTGTGTTTTCGGGCACCTCTCATGTCTTCCCCTATATTGCTGTGTTTTTGCTCACATCTCATAGCTTTCCCTATATCGCCATGTTCTCACGCACCTCTCATACTTTCCTCTTTTTAGCTGAATTTTCGCTCATCTCTCATAACTTTCCCTATATGGACGTGTTTTCACGCACCTCTCATACCTTCATGTACATCGCCGTGTTTTCGTGCACCTCCCATAGCTTCCTATATATCGCTGTGTTTTCGCGTACCTCTCATACCTTCCACTATTTCGCCGTGTTTTAGCTCACCTCCATAGCTTCCCATCTATCGCTGTGTTTTCACGTGCCTATCACACCATCCACTATATCACTGTGTTTTCGCACACCTCCCATAGATTCCCCTGTATCGCTGTGCTTTCACGCACCTCTGATACCTTCCCTTATATCGTTGTGTTTTTGCACACCTCTCATACCGTCCCCTATATCGCCGTGTTCTGGTGCACCTCGCATCGCTTCCCTTACATCGCTGTGTTTTCGCCCACCTCTCATACCTTCTGTTATATCGCCGTACGTTCACGCACCTCCCATAGCTTCCCCTATATTGCTGTGTTCTCTCACACCTCTCATACCTGCTCCATTCACGCTCTGTTTTCGTGCACCTCCCATAGCTTCCTATATATCGCTGTGTTTTCGCGTACCTCTCATACCTTCCACTATATCGCTGTGTTTTCGCACACCTCTCGTAGCTTCCCCTATATCGATGTGTTTTAATGCACCTCCCATATATTCAACCATCTGGCTGTGTTTTCGCGCACCTCCCATAGCTTCTGCTATATCGCTGTTTTCACGCACCTCTCATCCCTTCCCCTATACCGTTGTGCTTTTGCGCACATCTCATACCTTCCCCTGTATCACTGTGTTTTCACGCACCTCTCATGCCGTCCCCTACATCGCTGCATTTTCGCGCACTCTCGCTTCCCCTATATTGACGTGTTTTCAAGCACCACTCATACGTACACGTATATCGCCGTGTGTTCACGCATCTCCCATAGCTTCTCCTTTATCACCGTGTTTTCACGCACCTCCCATAGCTCCCCCTATATTGCTGTGTTTTCTCACACCACTCATGCCTTCCCCTTTCTCGCTCTGTTTTCGTGCACCTCTCATAGCTTCCCATATATCGCTGTGTTTTTGCGCACCTCTCATACCTTCCACTATATCGCTGTGTTCTCGCGCACCTTTCGTAGCTTCCCCTATATCGTTGTATTTTCGGGCACCTCTCATGTCTTCCCCTATATCACCGTGTTTACGCGCATCTCTCATAGCTTCCCACATATCGCTGTGTTTTTGCGCACCTCGCATACCTTCCTCTATATCGTTGTGTTTTCGCACACCTCTCTTACCTTCCATTATATCGATGTATTTTCACGCACCTCTCATAGCTTCCCATATATCGCTGTGTTTTTGCGCACCTCGCATACCTTCCTCTATATCGCTGTGTTTTCACGCACCTCTGATCCCTTTCCCAATATCACTGTGATTTCGCGCACCTCCCAAGGCTTCCCCTATATCATTGTGTTTTTGTTCACCTCTCATAGTATCCACTATATCACCGCGTTTTCACGCACATCTCTTATCTTCTGCTATATCGCTGTGTCATCAAGCAGCTCTCATAACTTCCCCTATATTGCTCAGTTTTCGCGCATCTCGCATAGCGTCCCCTATGTCGCTCTGCTCTCGTGCACCTCTCATCACTTCCGCTATATCGCCCTTTTTTCACGGAACTCGCGTAGCTTCCCATTTTTCGCCAAGTTTTCACGCGCCTCTCATAGATTCCCCCAAATCGTTGTGTTTTTGTGCACCTCTCTTAGCTTCCCCTATATCGCTGCGTTCTGGTGCACCTCGCATACCTTCACCTACGTTGCTCTGTATTCGCGCACCTCTCATAACTTCTCCTATTTTGGCCGTGTTTTCACGCACGTCCCATAGCTTCCTCTATATTGCTGTGTTTTTTCACACCTCTCAGACCTTCTCCTATATCGCCGTGTTTTCTGACACCTCTCATACCTTCCCCTTCCTCGCTCCGTTTTCGTGCAACTCCCATAGCTTCCCATATTTTGCTGTGTTTTCGCGCAAATCTCATACCTTGCACTATATCGCTGTGTTTTCGCACATCACTCGTAGCTTCCCCTATATCGATGTGTTTTCATGCACCTCTCCTACCTTCATGTATATCGCCGTGTTTTCGCGCACCTCCCACAGCTTCCCCTATATCACTGTGTTCACGTGCACCTCTCATACCTTCTCCTATATTGCAGTGTTTTAACGCACCTCCCATCACTTCCGCTATATCGCTCTGTTTTCACGGACCTCCCATAGCTTCCCATTTTTCGCCGTGTTTTTGCGCGCCTCTCAAAGATTCCCCCAAATCGCTGTGTTTTTGCGCACCTCACTTGGCTTCCCCTATATCGCCGCGTTCTGGCGCACCTCGCATAGCTTCCCCTACGTCGCTCTGTTTTCGCTTATTTCTCATACTTTCTCCTATTTTGGCCGTGTTATCACGCACGTCCCACAGCTAACCCTATATTGCTGTGTTTTCTCACACCTCTCATACCTTCTCCTATATCATCGTGTTTTCACGCACCTCCCATAGCTTCCCCTATATTGCTGTGCTTTCTCAAACCTCTCATATCTTCCCCTATATCGCTCTGTTTTCGTGCATATCCCATAGCTTCCCATATATCGCTGTGTTTTCACGCACCTCTCATAGCTTCCCTATATCAATGTGTTTTCACGCACTTCTCATAACTTCGCCTATATCGCTGTGTTTTCATGCACCTCCCATATCTTCCCCTGCATCGCTGTGCTTTTGTGCACCTCCAATAACTTCCCCTAATTCGCCGTGATTTAACGCACCTCCATAGCTTCCCCTATATCACCGTGTTTTCGCGCACCTCGCATAGCTTCACCTCCACCACAGTTTTCGCACACCTCTCATACCTTCTCCATATATCATCGTTTTTTCACACACCTCCCTTAGCTCCCCCTATATTGCTGTGTTTTCTCACACCACTCATGCCTTCCCCTTTCTCGCTCTGTTTTCGTCCACCTCTCATAGCTTCCTCTATATCACCGTGTTTTCGCACACATCTCATATCTTCTCCTATATCGCTGTGTCATCAAGCAGCTCTCATAACTTCCCCTATATTGCTCAGTTTTCATGCATCTCCCATAGCTTCTCCTATGTCGCTGTGCTCTCGTGCATCTCTCATCACTTCCTCTATATTGCCCTGATTTCACGGACCTCGCACAGCTTCCCATTTTTCAACGAGTTTTCGCGAGTCTCTCATAGATTTCCACAAATGACTGTGTTTTGCGCACCTCTCTTAGCTTTCCCTATATTGCTGCGTTCTGGCGCACCTCGCATAGCTTCCCCTACGTCGCTCTGTTTTCTCGCACCTCTCAGCCATTCTCCTATTTCGCCGTGTTTTCACGCACCTCCCATACCGTCCCCTATATCGCTCTGTTTTCTCACACCTCTCATATCTTCCCCTATATCGCCCTGTTTTCGTGCATCTCCCATAGCTTCCCATATATCACTGTGCTTTTTGCACACCTCTCATACCTTCCCCTATTTCGCCGTGTTTTAGCTCACCTCCATAGCTTCCCGTATATTGCTGTGTTTTTGCGTGCCTATCACACCATCCACTATATCACTGTGTTTTCGCACACCTCCCATAGATTCCACTGTATCACTGTGCTTTCACGCACCTCTGATACCTTCCCTTACATCATTGTGTTTTTGCGCACCTCTCATACTTTCCCCTATATTGCCGTGTTGTTATGCACCTCCCATAGCTTCCCATATATTGCTGTGTTTTCGTGCACCTCTCATACCTTCCACTATATCGCTGTATTTTCGCGCACTTCTCCTAGTTTCCTTATATCGCTGTGTTTTTGACCACCTCTCATAGCTTTGCCTATATCGCCATGTTCTCACGCACCTCTCATACCTTCCCCTTTTTAGCTGAGTTGTCGCTCATCTCTCATACCTTCCCCTATATCGATGTGTTTTCACGCACCTCCCAGAGCTTCCCCTATATCACTGTGTTTTCGCGGACCTCTCACACCTTCCCCTATATCACCGTGTTTACGCGCACCTCTCATAGCTTCCCATTTATCGCTGTGTTTTTGTGCATTTCGCATATCTTCCCCTATATCGTTGTGTTTTCGCACACCTCTCTTACCTTCCTCTATATCGCTGTGTTTTCACCCAACTCTGATCCCTTCCCCAATATCACCATGATTTCGCGCACCTCCCAAGGCTTCCCCTGTATCATTGTGTTTTTGTTCACCTCTCACAGTATCCCCTATATCACCGCGTTTTCACGCACATCTCTTATCTTCTCCTATATCGCTGTGTCATCAAGCAGCTCTCATAACTTCCCCTATATTGCTCAGTTTTCACGCATCTCCTATAGCTTCCCCTATGTTGCTCTACTCTTGTGCACCTCTCATCACTTCCGCTATATCGCCCTTTTTTCACGGACCTCGCGTAGCTTCCCATTTTTCGCCGAGTTTTCATGCGCCTCTCATAGTTTCCCCCAAATCGTTGTGTTTTTGTGCACCTCTCTTAGCTTCCCCTATATCTCCGCGTTCTGGCGCACCTCGCATACCTTCCCCTACGGTGCTCTGTATTCGCAGACCTCTCATAACTTCTCCTATTTTGGCTGTGTTTTCACGCACGTCCCATAGCTTCCTCTATATTGCTGTGTTTTTTCACACCTCTCAGACCTTCTCCTATATCGCCGTGTTTTCTGACACCTCTCATACCTTCCCCTTCCTCGCTCTGTTTTCGTGCAACTCCCATAGCTTCCCATATTTCGCTGTGTTTTCGCGCACCTCTCATACCTTGCAATATATCGCTGTGTTTTCGCGCATCGCTCGTAGCTTCCCCTATATCGATGTGTTTTCATGCACCTCTCATACCTTCATGTGTATCGCCGTGTTTTCGCGCACCTCCCACAGCTTCCCCTTTATCACTGTGTTTTCGCGCTCCTCTCATACCTTCCCCTATATTGCAGTGTTTTAACGCACCTCCCATCACTTCCGCTATATCGCCCTGTTTTCATGGACCTCCCATAGCTTCCCATTCTTCACCGTGTTTTTGCGCACCTCTCAAAGATTCCCCCAAATCGCTGTGTTTTTGCGCACCTCTCTTGGCTTCCCCTATATCGCCGCGTTCTGGCGCACCTCGCATAGCTTCCCCTACGTTACTCTGTTTTCGCGCACCTCTCATACCTTCTCCTATTTTGGGCGTGTTTTCAAGCACGTCCCATAGCTTCCCTTATATTGCTGTGTTTTCTCACACCTCTCAGACCTTCTCCTATATCGCCGTGTTTTCACGCACCTCCCATACTATCCCCTATATCGCTCTGTTTTCCAACACCTCTCATACCTTCCCCTATATCGCTCTGTTTTCGTGCATCCCCCATATCTTCCCATATATCGCTGTGTTTTCGCGCACCTCTCATTCCTTCCACTATATCACTGTGTTTTTGAGCATCTCTCATAACTTCCCCTATTTCGCTGTTTTAACGCACCTCCATAGCTTCCCATATATCGCTGTGATTTCGCGTGCCTATCACACTATCCACTATATCACTGTGTTTTCGCACACCTCCCATAGATTCGCCCGTATCGCTGTGCTTTCACGCACCTCTGATACCTTCCCCTATATCACTGTGTTTTCATGCACCACACATACGTACCCCTATATCGCTGAGTTTTCACGCACCTCCCATAGCTTCCCCTATGTCGCTGTGTTTTCGCGCACCTCTCATAGCTTTCCATATATTGCAATGTTTTAGCGTACCTCTCATAGCTTCCCGCAAATCGCTGTGTTTTCGCGCACCTCACATAGCTTCACCACCACCACTATGTTTTTGCACACCTCTCATACCTTCTCCATATATCGCCGTCTTTTCATGCACCTCCCATAGCTCCCCCTATATTGCTGTGATGTCTCACACCACTCATACCTTCCCCTTTCTCGCTCTGTTTTCATGCACCTCCCATAGCTTCCAAAATATCGCTGTGTTTTTGCGAACCTCTCATACCTTCCACTATATCGCTGTGTTTTCGCACACTTCTCGTAGCTTCCCCTATATCGATGTGTTTTCTGGCACCTCTCATAACTTCCCCGATATCGCTGTGTTTTCGCGCAGCTCGTATAGATTCCCAAATATCGCGGTGTTTTTGCACACCTCTCTTAGCTCTGCCTGTATCGCCATGTTCTCACGTGCCTCTCATACCTTCCCCTTTTTAGCTGAGTTGTCGCTCATCTCTCATACCTTCCCCTTTATCGATGTGTTTTCATGCACCTCTCATACCTTCACGTATATCGCCGTGTTTTCGTGCACCTCTCATGGCTTCCCATATGTCGCTGTGCTTTTGCACACCTCGCATACCTTCCCCTATGTCGATGTTTTTTCAGGCAGCTCTCGGAGCTTCCCCTATATTGATGTGTTTTCGCGAGCCACTCATACCTTCCCCTATATCACTCTGTTTTGGTGCCCCTCTCATACCTTCCCCTATATTGCTGTGTTTTCGCGCATCTCTCAGAGCTTCCCCTATATCGTTGTGTTTTCGTGCACCACCCATAGCTTCCCCAACATCGCTGTGTTTTCGCGCACCGCTCATAGCTTCCCCTGCACCGCTGTGTTTTCGCGCACCTCTGATACCTTCCCCTGTATTGCTGTTTTCACACACCTCTCATACCTTCCCCTATAATGCCATGTTTTTGCGCACCTTCCATAGCTTCCCCTATATCCCCATGTTTTTCCGTACCTTTCATAGTTTCCCCGACCTTGCCTTGTTTTCGCGCAGCTCTCATAGCTTCACCTACATTGCTGTGTTCTCGGGCACCTCCCATAGCTTCCGATATATCGCTGTGTTTCACGCACCTCTCAATCCTCCCACTATATCCATGATTTTTCACACACCTCTCGTTGCTACCCCTACATCGCCGTTTTCACGCACCTCCCGTAGCTTCCCATATATAGCCGTTTTTTCGCGCACCTCTCATAGCTTCCCTTCTATTGCTGTGTTCTCGTGCACCTCTCATAGGTTTCTATATATTGCAATATTTTCATGCACCTCTCATAGATTTGCCCAAATCGTTGTGTTTTTTCACACCTCTCATACCTTCCACTATATCAATCTGTTTTCTGGCACCTCTCATAACTTCCCCGATATTGCTGTGTTTTCGCGCAGCTCGCATAGCTTCCCCTATATTTTTGTGTTTTCGCGCACCTCGCATACCTTCCCCAATATCGCCGTGTTTTCATGCATCTCCCATACATTCCCCTATATCGCTGTGTTTTCGCGCACCTCCCATAGCTTCCCCTATATCGCCGTTTTTTCACGCACCTCCCATACCTTCCCCTATATTGCTGTGTTTTCTCACACATCTCATACCTTCCCCTATATCGCAGTATTTTCACGCACCTCCCATACATTCCCTTACATCGCTATGTTTTCGCGCACCTCCTGTAGCTTCCACGATATCGCTGTGTTCATGCACCTCTCATCCCTTCCCCGATATCACTGTGATTTCGCGCACCTCCCAAGGCTTCCCCTATAGCACTGTGTTTTCGCTCACCTCGCATAGCTTCCCCTATATCACCGTGTTTTCACGCAGATCTCATTACTTCTCCTATATCGCTGTGTTATCAAGCAACTCACATAACTTCCCCTATATCGCCATGTTTTCAGGGACCTCTCATAGCTTCCCGTTTTTCGCCGTGTTTTTGTGCACCACTCATAGCTTCCCATTTATTGTGATATTTTCGCGGACCTCTCATAGATTCGCCCAAATCGTTGTGTTTTTGCACACCTCTCATACCTTCCACTATATCAATGTGTTTTCTGGCACCTCTCATAACTTCCCCGATATTGCTGTGTTTTCGCGCAGCTCACATAGCTTCCCCTATATTTTTGTGTTTTCGCGCACCTCTCATACTTTCCCATATACTGTTGTGTTTTTGCTCACCTCAAATAGATTTGCCTATATCGCCATGTTCTCACGCACCTCTCATACCTTCTCCTTTTTAGCTGAGTTTTCGCTCATCTCTCATACCTTCCCCTATATCAACATGTTTTCACGCACCTCTCATACCTTCACGTATATTGCCGTGTTTTCGTGCACCTCTCATAGCTTCCCATATATCGCTGGTTTTGCGCACTTCTCATACCTTCCACTATATAGCTGTGTTTTCGCGCACCTCTCATAGATTCCCCTGTATCGCTGTGCTTTCATGCACCTCTAATACATTCCCCTATATCGTTGTGCTTTCGCGCACCTCTCATACCTTCCCCCATATCACTGTGTTTTCATGCACCACGCATACCTACCCCTATATCGCTGTGTTCTCGTGCACCTCTCATAGCTTTCCATATATTGCAATGCTTTTGCGCACCTCTCATAGCTTCCCCCAAATCGCAGTGTTTTCGCGCTCCTCTCATAGCTTCCCCTATATCGCCGTGTTTTTGCACACCTCGCATAGTTTCCCCTATATCGTTGTGTTCTCGCGCACCTCTCATACCTTCCCCTATATTGCCGTGTAGTCATGCACCTCCCATACCTTCCCCTGTATCACTGTGTTTTTGCTCACCTCTGATAGCTTTGCCTATATCGCCACGTTCTCACGCACATCTCATACCTTCCCCTTTTTAACTGAGTTTTCACTCATCTCTCATACCTTCCCCTATATCGACGTGTTTTCACGCACCTCTCATACCTTCCACTATATCGATTTTTTTTCACGTGCCTCTCGTAGCTCCCCTATATCGATGTTTTCACGCATTACTCATATATTCCCCTAAATCGCTGTGTTTTCGTGCACCTCTCGTAGCTTCCCACTTATCACTGTCTTTTCGCGCACCTCTCATACCTTCCCCTTGTTTGCTGTGTTTTCGCGCACCTCTCATAGCTTCCCGCTTATCACTGTCTTTCAGCGCACCTCTGATACCTACCCCTATATCGCCCTGTTTTCACGCACCTCCCATAGCTTCCACTATATCGCTGTGTTTTCACGCACCTCTCATCCCTTCCCTGATATCACTGTGATTTTGCGCACCTCCCAAGGCTTCCCCTATAGCGCTGTGTTTTCACTCACCTCTCATAGCTTCCCCTATATCACCGTATTTTCGCGCACATCTCATTACTTCCCCTATATCGCTGTGTTATCAAGCAGCTCACATAAATTCCCCTATATCGCCATGTTTTCAGGGACCTCCCATAACTTCCCATTTTTCGCTGTGTTTTCACGCACCTCTCATAGCTTCCCATATATTGCGATGTTTTCGCGAACCTCTCATAGATTCGCCTAAATCGCTGTATTTTTGCGCACCTCCCATTGCTTCCCTTATATCACCGTGTTCTGGCGAACCTTGCATAGCTTCCCCTACATCGCTATGTTTTCGCACACCTCTCATGCCTTATCCTGCATTGCCGTGCTTTCAAGCACGTCCCATAACATCCCCTATGTTGCTGTGTTTTCTCACACATCTCATACCTTCCCCTATATCACAGCATTTTCACGCACCTCCCATACATTCAACTATATCGCTGTGTATTCGCGCGCCTCCCGTAGCTTTCCCCATATCGCTGTGTTTTCACGCACCTCTCATAGCTTCTGCTATATCGCTGTGTTTTCGCGCACCTCCCATAGCTTCCACTTTATCGCTGTGTTTTCACGCACCTCTCATCCCTTCCCCGATATCACTGTGATTTTGCGCACCTCCCAAGGCTTCCCCTATAGCGCTGTGTTTTTGCGCACCTCTAATACATTCTCCATATCATTGTGTTTATGTGCACCTCTCATACCTTCCCCTATACCGTTGTGTTTTTGCGCTCCTCTCATACCTTCCCCTGTATCACTGTGTTTTCACGCACCTCTCATGCGTTCCACTATATCGCTGTGTTATCGTGCACCTCTCATAGCTTCCCTTCTATCGCTGTGCTCTCGTGCACCTGTCATAGCTTACCATATATTGCAATGTTTTTGCGCACCTCTCATAGCTTCCCCTATATCGTCGTGTTCTCGCACACCCCTCATACCTTCCCCTCTATCGCTGTGTTTTCGCGCACCTCTCATAGCTTTCCATATATTGCAATGTTTTCGCGTACCTCTCATACCTCCCAGCAAATCGCTGTGTTTTCGCACACCTCGCATAGCTTCACCTCCACCACTATGTTTTTGCACACCTCTCATACCTTCTCCATATATCGCCGTCTTTTCACGCACTTCCCATAGCTCCCCCTATATTGCTGTGTTTTCTCACACCACACATACCTTCCCCTTTCTCGCTCTGTTTTCATGCACCTCCCATAGCTTCCAATATATCGCTGTGTTTTTGCGCACCTCTCATACCTTTCACTATATCGCTGTATTTTTGCACACTTCTCGTAGCTTCCCCTATATCGATGTGTTTTCTGGCACCTCTCATAACTTCCCCTATAGAACTGTGTTTTCGCTCACCTCTCATAGCTTCCCCTATATCACCGTATTTTTGCGCACATCTCATTACTTCCCCTATATCGCTGTGTTATCAAGCAGCTCACATAACTTCCCCTATATCGCCATGTTTTCAGGGACCTCCCATAACTTCCCATTTTTCGCTGTGTTTCCGCGCACCTCTCATAGCTTCCCATATATTGCGATGTTTTTGCGAACCTCTCATAGATTCGCCCAAATCGCTGTGTTTTTGCGCACCTCTCATAGCTTCCCCTATATCGCCGTGTTCTGGCGAACCTTGCATAGCTTCCCCTACATCGCTATGTTTTTGCACACCTCTCATACCTTCTCCTTATTGCCGTGCTTTCACGCACCTCCCATAACATCCCCTTTGTTGCTGTGTTTTCTCTCACATCTCATACCTTCCCCTATATTGCAGTATTTTCACGCACCTCCCATACATTCACTATATCGCTATGTTTTCGCGAGCCTCCCATAACTTTCCCCATATCGCTATGCTTTCATGCACCACAGATACCTTCCTCTATATCGTTGTGTTTTCGCGCACCTCTCATACCTTCCCCTATATCACCGTGTTGTCATGCACCTCACAGAGCTTGCCATTTATCGCCATGTTTTCGCACACCTCTCATAGATTCCCCCAAATCGCTGTGTTTTTGCGCATCTCTCTTAGCTTCCCCTATATCGCCGCGTTCTGGTGCACCTCGCATAGCTTCCCCTACGTCGCTCTGTTTTCGCGCACCTCTCATACCTTCACCTATTTTGGCCCTGTTTTCACGCACGTCCCATAGCTAACCCTATATTGCTGTGTATTCTCACACTTCTCATACCTTCCCCTATATCGCTCTGTTTTCATGCATTTCCCATAGCTTCCCATATATCGCTCTGTTTTCGCGTACCTCTCATACCTTGCACTATATCGCTGTGTTTTCGCGCACCTCTCATAGCTTCCCCTATATCGATGTGTTTTCACGCACGGCTCATAACATCGCCTCTATCGCTGCGTTTTCATGCACCTCCCATATCTTCCCCTACATCTCTGTGTTTTTGCGCACTTCTCATAAATTCCCCTATTTCGCCATGATTTAACGCACCTCCATAGGTTCCCCTATATCACTGTGTTTTCACGCACCTCCCATACATTCCCCTATATTGCTGTGTTGCGCGCACCTTCCATATCTTCCCCTACATCACCGTGTTTTCGCGCACCTCTCATACCTTCTCCTATATCGCCGTGCTTTCACGCACCTCCTATAGATTCCCCTATATTGCTGTGTTTCTGACACCTCTCAGACCTTCTGCTTTCTCGCTCTGTTTTCGTGCACCTCCCATAGCTTCACCTATATCACTGTGTTTTCACGCACCTCTCATACCTTCCGTATATCGCAGTGTTTTAACGCAACTCCCATTCATTCCCCCATATCGCTGCGTTTTCGCGCACCTCACGCAGCTTCCCCTATGTCGCTGTGCTCTCGTGCACCTCTCATCACTTCCGCTATATTGCCCTGTTTTCTCAGACCTCTCATTTTCACCGAGTTTTCGTGCGTCTCTTATAGATTCCCCCAAATTGCCGTTGTTTCGCGCACTTCCATAGCTTTCCCTATATCACTGTGTTTTCGCGCACCTCTCATACCTTCCCCTATATTTCTGTGTTTTCGCGAACCTCTCATAGCTTCCCATATATCGCTGTGTTTTCGCGTGCCTGTCACACCATCCACTATATCGCTGTGTTTTCGCGCACCTTTCATAGATTGCCCTGTATCGCTGTGCTTTCATGCACCTCTAATACATTCCCCTATATCGTTGTGCTTTCGCGCACCTCTCATACCTTCCCCTATATCACTCTGTTTTCATGCACCACGCATAACTACCCCTATATCGCTGTGTTCTCATGCACCTCTCATAGCTTTCCATGTATTGCAATGTTTTTGCGCACCTCTCATAGCTTCCCCCAAATCGCAGTGTTTTCGCGCTCCTCTCATAGCTTCCCCTATATCGCCATGTTTTTGCACACCTCGCATAGCTTCCCCTATATCATTGTGTTCTCGCGCACCTCTCATACCTCCCCCTATATTGCCGTGTTGTCATGCACCTCCCATACCTTCCCCTGTATCACTGTGTTTTTGCTCACCTCTGATAGCTTTGCCTATATCGCCACGTTCTCACGCACATCTCATACCTTCCTCTTTTTAACTGAGTTTTCACTCATCTCTCATACCTTCCCCTATATCGACGTGTTTTTACGCACCTCTCATACCTTCCACTATATCGATTTTTTTTCACGTGTCTCTCGTAGCTCCCCTGTATCGATTTTTTCGCGCATCACTCATATCTTCCCCTATATTGCTTTGTTTTCGTGCACATCTCATAGCTGCCCGCTTATCACTGTCTTTTTGCGCACCTCTCATACCTACCCCTTTATCGCCCCGTTTTCATGTACCTCCCACAGTTTCCCATATATCGCCGTGTTTTCGCACACCTCTCATACCTTCCCCTCTTTTTCTGTGTTTTCACGCATGTCCCATAGCTAACCCTATATTGCTGTGTTTTCTCACACCTCTCATATCTTCCCCTCTATCGCTCTGTTTTCGTGCATCTCCCATAGCTTCCCATATATCGCTGTGTTTTCGTGCACCTCTCATACCTTGCACTATATCGCTGTGTTTTCGCGCACCTCTCATAGCTTCCCCTATATCGATGTGTTTTCACGCACCGCTCATAACTTCACCTATATCGCTGTGTTTTCATGCACCTCCCATATCTTCCCCTACATCACTGTGTTTTCACGCACCTCCCATACATTCCCCTATATCGCTGTATTTTCGTGCACCTCCCATAGCTTCCGCTATATCGCTCTGTTTTCGCGCACATCTAATATCTTCTCCTATATCGCCGTGTTCTAGGGCACACTTCGCATAGCTTCCCCTACATCGCTGTGTTTTCATGCAACTCTCATACCTTCTCCTATATTGCTGTGTTTCTGACACCTCTCACACCTTCTTTCTCGCTGTGTTTTCGCGCACCTCTCATACCTTCCACTATATCGCTGTCTTTTCAAGCATCACTCATAGCTTCCCCTATATCACCGTGTTTTCGTGCACGTCCAATAGCTTCCCCTATATCAATGTGTTTTCGCGCACCTCTCATAGCTTCCCCTATATCACCGTGTTTTCGCGCACCTCGCATAGCTTCACCTCCACCACAGTTTTCGCACACCTCTCATACCTTCTCCATATATCATCGTTTTTTCACACACCTCCCTTAGCTCCCCCTATATTGCTGTGTTTTCTCACACCACTCATGCCTTCCCCTTTCTCGATCTGTTTTCGTCCACCTCTCATAGCTTCCTCTATATCACCGTGTTTTCGCACACATCTCATATCTTCTCCTATATCGCTGTGTCATCAAGCAGCTCTCATAACTTCCCCTATATTGCTCAGTTTTCACGCATCTCCCATAGCTTCTCCTATGTCGCTGTGCTCTCGTGCATCTCTCATCACTTCCTCTATATTGCCCTGATTTCACGGACCTCGCACAGCTTCCCATTTTTCAACGAGTTTTCGCGAGTCTCTCATAGATTTCCACAAATGGCTGTGTTTTGCGCACCTCTCTTAGCTTTCCCTATATTGCTGCGTTCTGGCGCACCTCGCATAGCTTCCCCTACGTCGCTCTGTTTTCTCGCACCTCTCAGCCATTCTCCTATTTCGCCGTGTTTTCACGCACCTCCCATACCGTCCCCTATATCGCTCTGTTTTCTCACACCTCTCATATCTTCCCCTATATCGCCCTGTTTTCGTGCATCTCCCATAGCTTCCCATATATCACTGTGCTTTTTGCACACCTCTCATACCTTCCCCTATTTCGCCGTGTTTTAGCTCACCTCCATAGCTTCCCGTATATCGCTGTGTTTTTGCGTGCCTATCACACCATCCACTATATCACTGTGTTTTCGCACACCTCCCATAGATTCCCCTGTATCACTGTGCTTTCACGCACCTCTGATACCTTCCCTTATATCATTGTGTTTTTGCGCACCTCTCATACTTTCCCCTATATTGCCGTGTTGTTATGCACCTCCCATAGCTTCCCATATATTGCTGTGTTTTCGTGCACCTCTCATACCTTCCACTATATCGCTGTATTTTCGCGCACTTCTCCTAGTTTCCTTATATCGCTGTGTTTTTGACCACCTCTCATAGCTTTGCCTATATCGCCATGTTCTCACGCACCTCTCATACCTTCCCCTTTTTAGCTGAGTTGTCGCTCATCTCTCATACCTTCCCCTATATCGACGTGTTTTCACGCACCTCCCAGAGCTTCCCCTATATCACTGTGTTTTCGCGGACCTCTCACACCTTCCCCTATATCACCGTGTTTACGCGCACCTCTCATAGCTTCCCATTTATCGCTGTGTTTTTGTGCATTTCGCATATCTTCCCCTATATCGTTGTGTTTTCGCACACCTCTCTTACCTTCCTCTATATCGCTGTGTTTTCACCCAACTCTGATCCCTTCCCCAATATCACCATGATTTCGCGCACCTCCCAAGGCTTCCCCTGTATCATTGTGTTTTTGTTCACCTCTCACAGTATCCCCTATATCACCGCGTTTTCACGCACATCTCTTATCTTCTCCTATATCGCTGTGTCATCAAGCAGCTCTCATAACTTCCCCTATATTGCTCAGTTTTCACGCATCTCCTATAGCTTCCCCTATGTTGCTCTACTCTTGTGCACCTCTCATCACTTCCGCTATATCGCCCTTTTTTCACGGACCTCGCGTAGCTTCCCATTTTTCGCCGAGTTTTCATGCGCCTCTCATAGTTTCCCCCAAATCGTTGTGTTTTTGTGCACCTCTCTTAGCTTCCCCTATATCTCCGCGTTCTGGCGCACCTCGCATACCTTCCCCTACGGTGCTCTGTATTCGCAGACCTCTCATAACTTCTCCTATTTTGGCCGTGTTTTCACGCACGTCCCATAGCTTCCTCTATATTGCTGTGTTTTTTCACACCTCTCAGACCTTCTCCTATATCGCCGTGTTTTCTGACACCTCTCATACCTTCCCCTTCCTCGCTCTGTTTTCGTGCAACTCCCATAGCTTCCCATATTTCGCTGTGTTTTCGCGCACCTCTCATACCTTGCAATATATCGCTGTGTTTTTGCGCATCGCTCGTAGCTTCCCCTTTATCACTGTGTTTTCGCGCACCTCTCATACCTTCCCCTATATTGCAGTATTTTAACGCACCTCCCATCACTTCCGCTATATCGCCCTGTTTTCATGGACCTCCCATAGCTTCCCATTCTTCACCATGTTTTTGCGCACCTCTCAAAGATTCCCCCAAATCGCTGTGTTTTTGCGCACCTCTCTTGGCTTCCCCTATATCGCCGCGTTCTGGCGCACCTCGCATAGCTTCCCCTACGTTACTCTGTTTTCGCGCACCTCTCATACCTTCTCCTATTTTGGGCGTGTTTTCAAGCACGTCCCATAGCTTCCCTTATATTGCTGTGTTTTCTCACACCTCTCAGACCTTCTCCTATATCGCCGTGTTTTCACGCACCTCCCATACTATCCCCTATATCGCTCTGTTTTCCAACACCTCTCATACCTTCCCCTATATCGCTCTGTTTTCGTGCATCCCCCATATCTTCCCATATATCGCTGTGTTTTCGCGCACCTCTCATTCCTTCCACTATATCACTGTGTTTTTGAGCATCTCTCATAACTTCCCCTATTTCGCTGTTTTAACGCACCTCCATAGCTTCCCATATATCGCTGTGATTTCGCGTGCCTATCACACTATCCACTATATCACTGTGTTTTCGCACACCTCCCATAGATTCGCCCGTATCGCTGTGCTTTCACGCACCTCTGATACCTTCCCCTATATCACTGTGTTTTCATGCACCACACATACGTACCCCTATATCGCTGAGTTTTCACGCACCTCCCATAGCTTCCCCTATGTCGCTGTGTTTTCGCGCACCTCTCATAGCTTTCCATATATTGCAAATGTTTTAGCGTACCTCTCATAGCTTCCCGCAAATCGCTGTGTTTTCGCGCACCTCACATAGCTTCACCACCACCACTATGTTTTTGCACACCTCTCATACCTTCTCCATATATCGCCGTCTTTTCATGCACCTCCCATAGCTCCCCCAATATTGCTGTGATGTCTCACACCACTCATACCTTCCCCTTTCTCGCTCTGTTTTCATGCACCTCCTATAGCTTCCAAAATATCGCTGTGTTTTTGCGAACCTCTCATACCTTCCACTATATCGCTGTGTTTTCGCACACTTCTCGTAGCTTCCCCTATATCGATGTGTTTTCTGGCACCTCTCATAACTTCCCCGATATCGCTGTGTTTTCGCGCAGCTCGTATAGATTCCCAAATATCGCAGTGTTTTTGCACACCTCTCTTAGCTCTGCCTGTACCGCCATGTTCTCACGTGCCTCTCATACCTTCCCCTTTTTAGCTGAGTTGTCGCTCATCTCTCATACCTTCCCCTTTGTCGATGTGTTTTCATGCACCTCTCATACCTTCACGTATATCGCCGTGTTTTCGTGCACCTCTCATGGCTTCCCATATGTCGCTGTGCTTTTGCACACCTCGCATACCTTCCCCTATGTCGATGTTTTTTCAGGCAGCTCTCGGAGCTTCCCCTATATTGATGTGTTTTCGCGAGCCACTCATACCTTCCCCTATATCACTCTGTTTTGGTGCCCCTCTCATACCTTCCCCTATATCACCGTGTTTTCACGCAGATCACATTACTTCTCCTATATCGCTGTGTTATCAAGCAACTCACATAACTTCCCCTATATCGCCATGTTTTCAGGGACCTCTCATAGCTTCCCGTTTTTCGCCGTGTTTTTGTGCACCACTCATAGCTTCCCATTTATTGTGATATTTTCGCGGACCTCTGATATTTTCGCGGACCTCTCATAGATTCGCCCAAATCGTTGTGTTTTTGCACACCTCTCATACCTTCCACTATATCAATGTGTTTTCTGGCACCTCTCATAACTTCCCCGATATTGCTGTGTTTTCGCGCAGCTCGCATAGCTTCCCCTATATTTTTGTGTTTTCGCGCACCTCTCATACTTTCCCATATATTGTTGTGTTTTTGCTCACCTCAAATAGATTTGCCTATATCGCCATGTTCTCACGCACCTCTCATACCTTCTCCTTTTTAGCTGAGTTTTCGCTCATCTCTCATACCTTCCCCTATATCAACATGTTTTCACGCACCTCTCATACCTTCACGTATATTGCCGTGTTTTCGTGCACCTCTCATAGCTTCCCATATATCGCTGGTTTTGCGCACTTCTCATACCTTCCACTATATAGCTGTGTTTTCGCGCACCTCTCATAGATTCCCCTGTATCGCTGTGCTTTCATGCACCTCTAATACATTCCCCTATATCGTTGTGCTTTCGCGCACCTCTCATACCTTCCCCCATATCACTGTGTTTTCATGCACCACGCATACCTACCCCTATATCGCTGTGTTCTCGTGCACCTCTCATAGCTTTCCATATATTGCAATGTTTTTGCGCACCTCTCATAGCTTCCCCCAAATCGCAGTGTTTTCGCGCTCCTCTCATAGCTTCCCCTATATCGCCGTGTTTTTGCACACCTCGCATAGTTTCCCCTATATCGTTGTGTTCTCGTGCACCTCTCATACCTTCCCCTATATTGCCGTGTAGTCATGCACCTCCCATACCTTCCCCTGTATCACTGTGTTTTTGCTCACCTCTGATAGCTTTGCCTATATCGCCACGTTCTCACGCACATCTCATACCTTCCCCTTTTTAACTGAGTTTTCACTCATCTCTCATACCTTCCCCTATATCGACGTGTTTTCACGCACCTCTCATACCTTCCACTATATCGATTTTTTTTCACGTGCCTCTCGTAGCTCCCCTATATCGATGTTTTCACGCATTACTCATATATTCCCCTAAATCGCTGTGTTTTCGTGCACCTCTCATAGCTTCCCATTTATCACTGTCTTTTCGCGCACCTCTCATACCTTCCCCTTGTTTGCTGTGTTTTCGCGCACCTCTCATAGCTTCCCGCTTATCACTGTCTTTCAGCGCACCTCTGATACCTACCCCTATATCGCCCTGTTTTCACGCACCTCCCCTAGTTTCCCATATATCACCGTGTTTTCGCGCACCTCTCATACCTTCCCTTTTGTAGCTGAGTTTTCGCTCATCTCTCATACATTCCCCTATATCGACGTGTATTAAAGAACCTCTCATACCTTCACCTATATCGCCGTTTTCGCGCACCTCTCATACCTTCCCCTATATCGCCGTGTTTTCATGCACCTCCCATACATTCCCCTATATCGCTGTGTTTTCGCGCACCTCCCATAGCTTCCACTATATCGCTGTGTTTTCACGCACCTCTCATCCCTTCCCCGATATCACTGTGATTTTGCGCACCTCCCAAGGCTTCCTCTATAGCGCTGTGTTTTCACTCACCTCTCATAGCTTCCCCTATATCACCGTATTTTCGTGCACATCTCATTACTTCCCCTATATCGCTGTGTTATCAAGCAGCTCACATAAATTCCCCTATATCGCCATGTTTTCAGGGACCTCCCATAACTTCCCATTTCTCGCTGTGTTTTCACGCACCTCTCATAGCTTCCCATATATTGCGATGTTTTCGCGAACCTCTCATAGATTCGCCTAAATCGCTGTATTTTTTGCGCACCTCCCATTGCTTCCCTTATATCACCGTGTTCTGGCGAACCTTGCATAGCTTCCCCTACATCGCTATGTTTTCGCACACCTCTCATGCCTTATCCTGCATTGCCGTGCTTTCAAGCACGTCCCATAACATCCCCTATGTTGCTGTGTTTTCTCACACATCTCATACCTTCCCCTATATCACAGCATTTTCACGCACCTCCCATACATTCAACTATATCGCTGTGTATTCGCGCGCCTCCCGTAGCTTTCCCCATATCGCTGTGTTTTCACGCACCTCTCATAGCTTCTGCTATATCGCTGTGTTTTCGCGCACCTCCCATAGCTTCCACTTTATCGCTGTGTTTTCACGCACCTCTCATCCCTTCCCCGATATCACTGTGATTTTGCACACCTCCCAAGGCTTCCCCTATAGCGCTGTGTTTTTGCACACCTCTAATACATTCTCCATATCATTGTGTTTATGTGCACCTCTCATACCTTCCCCTATACCGTTGTGTTTTTGCGCTCCTCTCATACCTTCCCCTGTATCACTGTGTTTTCACGCACCTCTCATGCGTTCCACTATATCGCTGTGTTTTCGCGCACCTCTCATAGATTCCCCTGTATCGCTGTGCTTTCATGCACCTCTAATACATTCCCCTATATCGTTGTGCTTTCGCGCACCTCTCATACCTTCCCCCATATCACTGTGTTTTCATGCACCACGCATACCTACCCCTATATCGCTGTGTTCTCGTGCACCTCTCATAGCTTTCCATATATTGCAATGTTTTTGCGCACCTCTCATAGCTTCCCCCAAATCGCAGTGTTTTCGTGCACCTCTCATAGCTTCCCACTTATCACTGTCTTTTCGCGCACCTCTCATACCTTCCCCTTTTTTGCTGTGTTTTCGCGCACCTCTCATAGCTTCCCGCTTATCACTGTCTTTCAGCGCACCTCTGATACCTACCCCTATATCGCCCTGTTTTCACGCACCTCCCCTAGTTTCCCATATATCACCGTGTTTTCGCGCACCTCTCATACCTTCCCTTTTGTAGCTGAGTTTTCGCTCATCTCTCATACATTCCCCTATATCGACGTGTATTAAAGAACCTCTCATACCTTCACCTATATCGCCGTTTTCACGCACCTCTCATACCTTCCCCTATATCGCCGTGTTTTCATGCACCTCCCATACATTCCCCTATATCGCTGTGTTTTCGCGCACCTCCCAAGGCTTCCCCTATAGCGCTGTGTTTTCACTCACCTCTCATAGCTTCCCCTATATCACCGTATTTTCGCGCACATCTCATTACTTCCCCTATATCGCTGTGTTATCAAGCAGCTCACATAAATTCCCCTATATCGCCATGTTTTCAGGGACCTCTCATAACTTCCCATTTTTCGCTGTGTTTTCACGCACCTCTCATAGCTTCCCATATATTGCGATGTTTTCGCGAACCTCTCATAGATTCGCCTAAATCGCTGTATTTTTGCGCACCTCCCATTGCTTCCCTTATATCACCGTGTTCTGGCGAACCTTGCATAGCTTCCCCTACATCGCTATGTTTTCGCACACCTCTCATGCCTTATCCTGCATTGCCGTGCTTTCAAGCACGTCCCATAACATCCCCTATGTTGCTGTGTTTTCTCACACATCTCATACCTTCCCCTATATCACAGCATTTTCACGCACCTCCCATACATTCAACTATATCGCTGTGTATTCGCGCGCCTCCCGTAGCTTTCCCCATATCGCTGTGTTTTCACGCACCTCTCATAGCTTCTGCTATATCGCTGTGTTTTCGCGCACCTCCCATAGCTTCCACTTTATCGCTGTGTTTTCACGCACCTCTCATCCCTTCCCCGATATCACTGTGATTTTGCGCACCTCCCAAGGCTTCCCCTATAGCGCTGTGTTTTTGCGCACCTCTAATACATTCTCCATATCATTGTGTTTATGTGCACCTCTCATACCTTCCCCTATACCGTTGTGTTTTTGCGCTCCTCTCATACCTTCCCCTGTATCACTGTGTTTTCACGCACCTCTCATGCGTTCCACTATATCGCTGTGTTATCGTGCACCTCTCATAGCTTCCCTTCTATCGCTGTGCTCTCGTGCACCTGTCATAGCTTACCATATATTGCAATGTTTTTGCGCACCTCTCATAGCTTCCCCTATATCGTCGTGTTCTCGCACACCCCTCATACCTTCCCCTCTATCGCTGTGTTTTCGCGCACCTCTCATAGCTTTCCATATATTGCAATGTTTTCACGTACCTCTCATACCTCCCCGCAAATCGCTGTGTTTTCGCACACCTCGCATAGCTTCACCTCCACCACTATGTTTTTGCACACCTCTCATACCTTCTCCATATATCGCCGTCTTTTCACGCACCTCCCATAGCTCCCCCTATATTGCTGTGTTTTCTCACACCACACATACCTTCCCCTTTCTCGCTCTGTTTTCTGGCACCTCTCATAACTTCCCCTATAGAACTGTGTTTTCGCTCACCTCTCATAGCTTCCCCTATATCACCGTATTTTTGCGCACATCTCATTACTTCCCCTATATCGCTGTGTTATCAAGCAGCTCACATAACTTCCCCTATATCGCCATGTTTTCAGGGACCTCCCATAACTTCCCATTTTTCGCTGTGTTTCCGCGCACCTCTCATAGCTTCCCATATATTGCGATGTTTTTGCGAACCTCTCATAGATTCGCCCAAATCGCTGTGTTTTTGCGCACCTCTCATAGCTTCCCCTATATCGCCGTGTTCTGGCGAACCTTGCATAGCTTCCCCTACATCGCTATGTTTTTGCACACCTCTCATACCTTCTCCTTATTGCCGTGCTTTCACGCACCTCCCATAACATCCCCTTTGTTGCTGTGTTTTCTCTCACATCTCATACCTTCCCCTATATTGCAGTATTTTCACGCACCTCCCATACATTCACTATATCGCTATGTTTTCGCGAGCCTCCCATAACTTTCCCCATATCGCTATGCTTTCATGCACCACAGATACCTTCCTCTATATCGTTGTGTTTTCGCGCACCTCTCATACCTTCCCCTATATCACCGTGTTGTCATGCACCTCACGGAGCTTGCCATTTATCGCCATGTTTTCGCACGCCTCTCATAGATTCCCCCAAATCGCTGTGTTTTTGCGCATCTCTCTTAGCTTCCCCTATATCGCCGCGTTCTGGTGCACCTCGCATAGCTTCCCCTACGTCGCTCTGTTTTCACGCACCTCTCATACCTTCACCTATTTTGGCCCTGTTTTCACGCACGTCCCATAGCTAACCCTATATTGCTGTGTATTCTCACACTTCTCATACCTTCCCCTATATCGCTCTGTTTTCATGCATTTCCCATAGCTTCCCATATATCGCTGTGTTTTCACGCACCTCTCATCCCTTCCCCGATATCATTGTGATTTTGCGCACCTCCCAAGGCTTCCCCTATATCACTGTGTTTTTGCTCACCTCTCCTAGCTTCCCCTATATTGCTGTGTTTTCGTGCACCTCCCATAGCTTCCTCTATATCGCTGAGTTTTTGTGCACCTCTCATGCCGTTCCCTACGTCGCTGCATTTTCGCGCACTCTCATCGCTTCCCCTATATTGACCTATTTTCAAGCACCACTCATACCTTCACGTATATCGCTGTGTGTTTGTGCACCTCTCAGAGCTTCTCTTCTATCACTGTGTTCTCGTGCACCTCTCATAGCTTTCCATATATTGCAATGTTTTTGCGTACCTCTCATAGATTCCCGCAAATCGCTGTGTTTTCGCGCACCTCTCATAGCTTCATCTCCACCACTATGTTTTTGCACACCCCTCATACCTTCTCCATATATCGCCGTCTTTTCACGCACTTCCCATAGCTCCCCCTATATTGCTGTGTTTTCTCACACCACTCATACCTTCCTCTTTCTCGCTCTGTTTTCATGCACCTCCCATAGCTTCCAATATATCGCTGTGTTTTTGCGAACCTCTCATACCTTCGACTATATCACTGTGTTTTCGCACACTTCTCGTAGCTTCCCCTATATCGACGTGTTTTCATGCACCTCCCATACCTTCACGTATATCGCCGTGTTTTCGTGCACCTCTCATAGCTTCCCATATATCGCTGTGCTTTTGCACACCTCGCATACCTTCCCCTATGTCGATGTTTTTTCAGGCAGCTCTCGGAGCTTCCCCTATATCGATGTGTTTTCGCGAGCCACTCATACCTTCCCCTATATCGCTCTGTTTTGGTGCCCCTCTCATACCTTCCCCTATATTGCTGTGTTTTCGCGCATCTCTCAGAGCTTCCCCTATATCGTTGTGTTTTCGTGCACCACCCATAGCTTCCCCAACATCGCTGTGTTTTCGCGCACCTCTGATACCTTCCGCTGTATTGCTGTTTTCGCGCACCTCTCATACCTTCCCCTATAATGCCATGTTTTTGCGCACCTTCCATAGCTTCCCCTATATCGCTGTGTTTTTGCGCACCTGCCATAGCTTCCCCTATATCGCTGTGTTTTCGCACAGCTCTCATTCTTTTCCTTATATCGCCATGTTTTCTTCCCATATATTGTGATATTTTCGCGGACCTCTCATAGATTCGCCCAAATCGTTGTGTTTTTGCACACCTCTCATACCTTCCACTATATCAATGTGTTTTCTGGCACCTCTCATAACTTCCCCGATATTGCTGTGTTTTCGCGCAGCTCTCATAGCTTCCCCTACATTGCTGTGTTCCCGCGCACCTCCCATAGCTTCCCCTATATCGCTGTGTTTCGCGCACCTCTCAATCCTTCCACTATATCCATGTCTCCTCACACCTCTCGTTGCTTCCTCTATATCGCCCTGTTTTCACGCACCTCCCATAGGTTCCCATATATCGCCATTTTTTCGTGCACCTCTCATACCTTCTCCTTTTTTGCTGTGTTATCGCACACCTCTCATAGCTTCCCCTCTATTGCTGTGTTCTCGTGCACCTCTCATAGGTTTCTATATATTGCAATATTTTCACGCACCTCTCATAGCTTCCCCCAAATCGTTGTGTTTTTGCGCATCTCTCATAGCTTCCCGTATATCGCCATGTTTTCGCGCACCTCTCATAGCTTCCCCTATATTGTTCTGTTTTCGGGCACCTCTCATACCTTCCCCTACATCGCTGTGTTTTTGCTCACCTCTGATAGCTTTGCCTATATCGCCGTGTTCTCGCGCACCTCTCATACCATCCCTTTTTTAGCTGAGTTTTCGCTCACCTCTCATACATTCCCCTATATCGACGTGTATTAAAGCACCTCTCATACCTTCACGTGTATCGCCCTGTTTACGCGCACCTCTCATACCTTCCCCTATATCGCCGTGTTTTCTTGCACCTCCCATACATTCCCCTATATCGCTG
The DNA here is from genome assembly GCF_030028105.1 of Mobula birostris. NCBI lineage: Eukaryota > Metazoa > Chordata > Chondrichthyes > Myliobatiformes > Myliobatidae > Mobula > Mobula birostris. Next base: position 148,126 of record NW_027278280.1, read on the forward strand.
TGTTTTTGCACACCTCCCATAGCTTCCCCTATATCGCCGTGCTTTCACGCACCTACCATACCTTCCCCTATATTGCTGTGTTTTCTCACACATCCCATACCTTCCCGTATATCGCAGTATTTTCAGGCCCCTCCCATACATTCCTTTATATCGCTGTGTTTTTGCGCACCTCCTTTAGCTTCCCCTATATCACTGTATTTTCATGCACCTCCCATACATTCCCCTATATCGCTGTTTTCACGCACCTCCCATTGCTTCCACTATATCGCTGTGTTTTCATGCACCTCTCATCCCTTCCCCGATATTACTGTGATTTCGCGCACCTCGCAAGGCTTCCCCCATATCGCTGTGTTTTTGCTCACCTCTCATAGCTTCCCCTATATCACCGTGTTTTCGCGCAGATCTCATTACTTCCCCTATATCGCTGTGTTATCAAGCAGCTCACATAACTTCCCCTTATCGCCATGTTTTCAGGGACCTCTCATAACTTCCCATTTTTCGCCGTGTTTTTGCACACCACTCATAGCTTCCCAAATATTGCGATATTTTCGCGGACCTCTCATAGATTTGCCCAAATCATTGTGTTTTTGCACACTTCTCATAGCTTCCCTTATATCGCCGCGCTTTCACGCACCTCCCATACCTTCCCCTATATTGTTGTGTTATCTCACACATTTCATACCTTCCACTATATCGCAGTATTTTCACGCACCTCCCATACATTCCCCTATATCGCTGTGTTTTCGTGCACCTCCCATAGCTTCCTCTATATCGCTGTGTTTTTGCGCACCTCTGATACCTTCCCCTATATCGCAGTATTTTCACGCAGCTCCCATACATTCCCTTACATCGCTGTGTTTTCGCGCACCTCCTGTAGCTTCCACTATATCGCTGTGTTTTCATGCACCTCTCATCCCTTCCCCAATATCACTGTGATTTCGCGCACCTCCCAAGGCTTCCCCTATGGCGCTGTGTTTTCGCTCACCTCGCATATCTTCCGCTATATCACCGTGTTTTTGTGCAGATCTCATTACTTCTCCTATATCGCTGTGTTATCAAGCAACTCACATAACTTCCCCTATATCGCCATGTTTTCAGGGACCTCTCATAGCTTCCCATTTTTCGCCGTGTTTTTGCACACCACTCATAGCTTCCCATATATTGCGATATTTTCGCGGACCTCTCATAGATTCGCCCAAATCATTGTGTTTTTGCACACTTCTCATAGCTTCCTCTATATCACCGTGCTTTCACGCACCTCCCATACCTTCCCCTATATTGTTGTGTTTTCTCACGCATTTCATACCTTCCACTATATCGCAGTATTTTCACGCACCTCCCATGCATTCCCCTATATCACTGTGTTTTCGTGCACCTCCCATAGATTCCTCTATATCGCTGTGTTTTTGCGCACCTCTGATACCTTCCCCTATATCGTTGTGTTTTTGCGCACCTCTCAAGCCGTCCCCTACATCGCTGCATTTTCGCGCACACCCATCGCTTGCCCTATATCGACGTGTTTTCAAGCACCATTCATGCCTTCACGTATATCGCCGTGTTTTCGCACACCTCCCATAGCTCGCCCTATATCACTGTGTTTTCGCGCACCTCTCATACCTTCCACTGTGTTATCGCGCACCTCTCATAGCTTCCCTTCTATCGCTGTGTTTTCGTGCTCCTCTCATAGTTTTCCATATATTGCAATGTTTTCATGCAACTCTCATAGCTTCCCCCAAATCACAATGTTTTAGCGCACGTTTCATAGCTTCCCCTATATCGCTGTGTTTTGGCGCACCACTCATAGCCTCCCGCTTATCACTGTCTTTTCGCGCACCTCTCATAGCTTCCCCTACATCACCGTGTTTTCGCATACCTCTCATATCTTCCCACATATCACCTTTTTTTTTGCACACCTCTCATGCCTTCCCCTATATCGCTTTGTTTTCGTGCACCTCCCATACCTTCCTCTATATCGCCATTTTTTGGCGCACCGCTCATACCTTCCCCTATATCGCTGTGTTTTCGTGAACATCTCATTCCTTGCCTTATATCGCCATTTTTTCTCGTTCCACTCCTACCTTATCGTATATCGCTGTGTTTTCGCGCACCTCTCATACCTTCCCCTATAATGTCGTCTTTTTGCGCACCTCTCAGAGCTTCCCCGATATTGTTGTGTTTTCGTGCACCTCCCATAGCTTCCCCTGCATCGCTGTGCTTTCGCGCACCTCTGATACCTTCCCCTGTATCGCTGTGTTTTCGCGCATCTCTCATACCTTCCCCTATTACGCCATGTTTTTGTGCACCTTCCATAGCTTTCCCTATATCCTCATGTTTTTCCGCACCTTTCATAGTTTCCCTGACCTTGCCTTGTTTTCGCGCAGCTCTCATAGCTTCCCCTATATCGCTGTGCTCTCGCGCACCTCCCATAGCTTCCCCTATATCGCTGTGTTTTTGCACAGCTCTCATTCTTTCCCTTATATCGCCATGTTTTCTCGATGCTCTCATACCTTTCCCTATATCGCTACGTTTTCGCATACCACTTATACCTTCCCCTACATCTCTGAGTTCTCGTGCACCTCCCATAGATTCCCCAACATCGTCATGTTTTCGCGCACCTCCCATTGCTTCCCCGATAGTGCTGTGTTTTTGCCCACCTCTCATACATTCTCCTTTATCACCGTGTTTTCGTGCACCTCCCATAGCTTCCCCTATATCGCTGTTTTCACGCACCTCTCATAGCATCCCCTATATCGCTGTGTTTTCGTGCACCTCGCTCACTTTCCCCTATGTTGTTGTGTTTTTGTGCACCTCTCATACCTTCCACAAAATTGATGTGTTTTTGCGCACCTCTCGTAGCTTCCCCTGTATCGATGTGTTTTCACGCAACTCTCATACCTGCCCCTATAACGCGTTTTTTTGCAGACCTCTCATACCTTCCCCTATATCGCCGTGTTTTTGCGTACCTCTCATAGCTTCCCATATAATGCGATGTTTTCACGCACCTCTCATCGCTTTCTCCAAATTGCTGTGTTTTTGCGCACCTCTGATATCTTCCCCCATATTGCCATATTCTGGTGCACCTCACATAGATTCCCCTACATCGCTGTGTTTTCGTGCACCTCCCATAGATTCCCCGATAGTGCTGTGATTTTGCGCACCTCCCGTAGCTTCCCCTATATCATTGTGTTTTCACGCACCTCTCATACCTTCAAGTATATGGATGTGTGTTTGTGCACATTCCATAGCTTTCCCTATATTGCTGTGTTTTCGCGCACCTCCCATAGCTTCCCCAATATCATTGTGTTTTCGCACAGCTCTGATACCTTCCCCTATATCACCGCGTTTTCGTGCGCCTCACATCTTTCCCTATATCGCTGTTATCAAACAGCTTTCATAGCTTCCCCTATATTGCTGTGTTTTCGCATACCTCCCACTGCTTCTGCTATATCGCTGTTTTTGCAAACCTCTCATAGCGTACCATATATGGCGATATTTTCGCAGACCTCTCATAGCTTCCCCTAGATCGCTGTGTTTTCACGCACCTCTGCTACCTTCCCCTATATCTCTCTGTTGTTGTGCAACTCCCCTGGCTTCCCATATATCATTGTGTTTTCGCGCACCCCTCATACCTTCCCCTACATCACTGTGTTTTCGCACACCTCTCATACTTTCTCCCAGAACGCCGTGTTTTTACTCACCTCCCATAGCTTCCCCTATATCGCTGTGTTTTCTCACACCTCTCATATCTTCCCCTATATTGCTCTGTTTTCGCGCATCTCCCGTAGCTTCCCATATATTGCGATGTTTTCGCGCACCACTCTTCGCTTTCCCCAAATCGCTGCGTTTTTGCATACCTTCCCCCATATTGCCATGATCTGGTGCACCTCGCATAGCTTCCCCTCCATCGCTGTGTTTTCGCGCACCTCTCATACCTTCACCTATATCGCCGTCTTTTCACGCACCTCCCGTAGCTTCCCCTATATTGCTGAGTTTTCTTGCACCTCTCATACCTTCCCTTATATCGCTCTGTTTTCGTGCACCTCCCATTGCTTCCCGTATATCGCTGTGTTTTCGCGCACCTCTCATACCTTCCACTATATCGCTGCGTTTCTGTGCACCTCTCGTAGCTTCCCCTATATCGATGTGTTTTCCTGCACATCACATAGCTTCCCCAATATCATTGTGTTTTCGCACACCTCTGATACCTTCCCGTATATCGCTGTGTTTTCGCTCACCTTTTATAGCTACCCCTAGATCGCTGTGTTTTCGCGCACCTCTCACATCTACCCCTATATCGCTGTGTTATCAAGCAGCTCTCATAGCTTCCCCTAGATCGTTGTGTTTTCACGCTCCTCACAGAGCTTCCCCTATATCGCCATGTTTTTGTGCATGGAAGATATGGGTGGTGCGCGAAAACACGGCGATATATGGGGAACTATGGGAGGTGTGCGAAAGCAGAGCGATATATGGGAAGTGATGAGAGGTGCACGAGAGCACAGCGACATAAGGGAAGTTATGAGAGGTGCGCGAAAACACAGTCATATGGGGAAGGTATGAGAGGTATGCGAAAACACGGCGACATAGGGGAAGCTATGAGAGGTGAGCAAAAACACACCGATATAGGGGAAGGTATCAGAGCTGCGCAAAAACACAGCAATATAGAGGAAATAATGGGAGGTGCGTGAAAATACAGTGATATAGGGGAATCTATCAGAGGTGCTCGAAAACACAGCAATATATGGGAAGCTATGGGAGGTGCATGAAAACATGCCGAAATAGGGGAAGGTATGAGAGGTGCACAAAAATGCAGCGATTTGGGGGGAGCTATAAAAGGTGCGCGAAATCATCCCAATATACGGGAGGGTATGAGAGGTGCGCTAGAAAACGGCGATATAGGGGAAGATACGAGAAGTGCGCGTAAACACAGCGATATAGTGGAAGGTGTGAGAGGTGCGCGAAAAGACAGCGATATATGGGAAGCAATGGGAGGTGCGCCAGAACACAACGATATAGGGGAAACTATGAGAGGTGTGCAAAAACACAGCGATTTGGGGGAAGATATGAGAGGTGTGCGAAAACATGGCGAAAAATGGGAAGCTATGGGAGGTGCGTGAAAACACATCGATACAATGGTAGGAATGAGAGGTGCAGCGAAAACACAACGATATAGGGGAAGGTATGCGAGGTACGTGAAAACACAGTGATATAGGGGAATGTATGAGAGGTCTGCGAAGATACGGAGATATAGGGACAGGTATGAGAGGTGCGCCAAAACACTTCGATACAGGGGAAAAGTGCGTGAAAACACATCGATATAGTGGAAGGTTTGAGAGGTGCGCAAATTACCACGATATAGAGGAAGGTATGAGAGGTGCGCAAAAACACAGTGATATTTGGGAAGGTATGCGAGGTGTGCGAAAACACAGTGATATAGGAGAAGCTATGAGAGGTGCGCGAAAACACGGCTATATAGGAGAAGGTATGAGAGGTGCGCAAAAACAGAGTAATATGCGGGTAGGTATGCGAGATGCGTAAAAACACAGTGATATAGGGGAAGGTATGAGAGGTGCTCGAAAACACAGCAGTATACGGGAAGCTATGGGAGGTGTACGAAAACACAGCCATATAGGGGAAGCTATGATAGACACGCGATAAAACAGCGATATATGGGAAGCTATGGGAAGTGCACGAAAACAGAGTGACATAGGGGAAGGTATGAGAGGTGCGCGAAACATCACAATATATGGGAAGCCATGAGAGGTGCACGAAAACAAGACGAAAAATGGGAAACTGTGGGAGGTGCGTGAAAACACAGCGATATAGGGGATGTTATGAGAGGTACGCAAAAACACATCAATATAGTGGAAGGTATGAGAGGTGCGCGAAAACACAATGATATAGGGGAAGGTACGAGAGGTCTGCAAAAACAAGACGATATAGGGTCAGGTATGAGAGCTGCGCGAATACACATCGATACAGGGGAAGCTATGATAGGTGCGTGAAGCACATCGATATAGTGGAAGGTATGAGAGGTGCACAAAAACACAACTATATAGGAGAAGGTATGCGAGGTACACGAAAACACAGCGATATAGGGGAAGCTATGAGAGGTGCGCGAAAACACAGCTATATATGGGAAGCCATGGGAGGTGCATGACAACACAGCGATATAGGAGAAGTTATCAGAGGTGTGAGAAAACACAGCGATATATGGGAAGCTATCGGAGGTGCAAGAAAACACAGCGATATAGGGGAAGCTATGAGAGGTGCACGGAAACAGAGCGATATAGGGGAAGGTATGAGTGGTGCAAGAAAACACAGCAATATAGTGGAAGCTATGGGAGGTGCGTGAAAAGACGGCAATATAGGAGAATGAGGAATGCGCAAAAACACATCAAAACAGGGGAAGCTACGAGAGGTGCGCAAAAACACATTGATATAGTGGAAGGTATGAGAGGTTCGCAAAAACTCAACGATATAGTCGAAGGTATGCGAGGTGCAGAAAACACAGCGATCTAGGGGAAGCTATGAGAAGTGTGTGGAGACACAGCGATATATGGGAAGCTATGAGAGGTGCGCAAAAACACAGCGATACAGGGGAAGGTATGAGAGGTGCGCGAAAACACAGCCATATTAGCGAAGCTATGAGAGGTGCGCGAGAACACAGCGATATATGGCAAAGCAATGAGTGGTCGGTAAAAACACTGTGATATACGGGAAGGTATGAGAGGTGCGCGAAAACACAACGATATAGGGGAAGCTATGAGAGGTGCGCGAAATCATTGCATTATATGGAAAGCTAAGAGAAGTGCACGAGAACACAGCAACACAGGGGAGGGTGCGATAGCCCCACGAAAACACAGCGATGCAGGGGAACCTATGGGAGGTGCATGGAAAGATAGCGATATAGTGGAAGGTATGAGAGGTACGCGAAAACATAGCGATATATGGGAAGCTATGGGAGGTTAACGAAAACAGAGTGATATTGGGGAAGGTATGAGAGGTGCAAGAAAACACAGCAATATAGTGGAAGCTATGGGAGGTGCGTGAAAGGACGGCGATATAGGAGAATGTATGAGAAATGCACAAAAACACAGAGATGTAGGGGAGGCTATGAGAGGTGCGCAAAAACACAGAGATTTGAGGAAAAGTATGCGAGGTGAGTGAAAACACAGTGATATAGGGGAAACTATGAGAGGTGCCAGAAAACATAGCGATATAGGGGAAGCTATGAGAAGTGCACAAAAACAGAGCGATATAGGGGAAGGTATGAGAGTTGCGAGAAAACACGGCGATATAGGAGAAAATATGAGAGGTGCATGAAAACACAACGATATATGGGAAGCCATGGGAGGTGTGCGACAACAGAGCGATATAGGGGAAGGTATCAGAGGTGTGAGAAGACACAGTGATATAGGGGAAGCTATGAGAGGTTTGCAAAAATATAGCATATATGGCAAGCTATGAGAGGTTTGCGAAAACAGCGAGAAAGCGGAAGCTATGGGAGGTATGCAAAAACACAGCAATATAGGGAAATCTATGAGAGCTGCTTGATAACACAGCGATATAGGGGTAGATGTGAGAGGTGCGCGAAAACACGGCGATCTAGGGGTAGCTATAAGAGGTGAGCGAAAACACAGCGATACACGGGAAGGTATCAGAGGTGTGCGAAAACACAATGATATTGGGGAAGTTATGTGAGGTGCAGGAAAAAACAACAATATAGGAGAAGCTATGAGAGGTGCGCGAAAGCACAGCCATGTTGGGGAAGCTATGGGAAGTGCGCGAAAACACATCAATATAGTGGAAGGTATGAGAGATTCGCAAAAACTCAACGATATAGTCGAAGTTATGCGAGGTGCAGAAAACACAGCGATCTAGGGGAAGCTATGAGAAGTGTGTGAAGACACAGCGATATATGGGAAGCTATGAGAGGTGCGCGAAAACACAGCGATACAGGGGAAGGTATGAGAGGTGCGCGAAAACACAGCCATATTAGCGAAGCTATGAGAGGTGCGCGAGAACACAGCGATATGTGGCAAAGCAATGAGTGGTCGGCAAAAACACTGTGATATACGGGAAGGTATGAGAGGTGCGTGAAAACACAACGATATAGGGGAAGCTATGAGAGGTGCGCGAAATCATTGCATTATATGGAAAGCTAAGAGAAGTGCACGAGAACACAGCAACACAGGGGAGGGTGCGATAGCCCCACGAAAACACAGCGATGCAGTGGAACCTATGGGAAGTGCATGGAAAGACAGTGATATAGGGGAAGTTATGAGAGGTGCGCGAAAACACGGCGATGCAGGGGAACCTATGGGAGGTGCATGGAAAGATAGCGATATAGTGGAAGGTATGAGAGGTGCGCGAAAACATAGCGATATATGGGAAGCTATGGGAGGTGCACGAAAACAGAGCGATATTGGGGAAGGTATGAGAGGTGCAAGAAAACACAGCAATATAGTGGAAGCTATGGGAGGTGCGTGAAAGGACGGCGATATAGGAGAATGTATGAGAAATGCGCGAAAACACAGAGATGTAGGGGAGGCTATGAGAGGTGCGCAAAAACACAGAGATTTGAGGAAAGGTATGCGAGGTGAGCGAAAACACAGTGATATAGGGGAAACTATGAGAGGTGCCAGAAAACATAGCGATATATGGGAAGCCATGGGAGGTGTGCGACAACAGAGCGATATAGGGGAAGGTATCAGAGGTGTGAGAAGACACAGCGATATAGGGGAAGCTATGGGAGGTGCACGAAAACATGGCGATATAGGGAAAGCTCTGTGAGCAGCATGAAAACACAGCAATCTAGGGGAAGCTATGAGAGGTTTGCAAAAATATAGTATATATGGCAAGCTATGAGAGGTTTGCGATAAAAGTGAGAAAGCGGAAGCTATGGGAGGTATGCAAAAACACAGCAATACAGGGAAATCTATGAGAGCTGCTTGATAACACAGCGATATAGGGGTAGATGTGAGAGGTGCGCGAAAACACGGCGATCTAGGGGTAGCTATAAGAGGTGAGCGAAAACACAGCGATACACGGGAAGGTATCGGAGGTGTGCGAAAACACAATAATATTGGGGAAGTTATGTGAGGTGCAGGAAAAAACAACAATATAGGAGAAGCTATGAGAGGTGCGCGAAAGCACAGCCATGTTGGGGAGGCTATGGGAAGTGCGCGAAAACACAGCGATAATGGTGCGGTATGAGAGGTGTGCGAAAACAGAGCGATATAGGGGTAGTTATGCGAGGTGCGTGAAAACACAGTGATATATGGGAAGCTATGGGAGTTGCGCGAGAACACGGTGATATAGGCACAGCTGTGAGAGGTCAGCAAAAACACAGCGATATAGGGGAAGGTATGAGAGGTGCGCAAAAACACAACGATATAGGGGAAGCTATGCGAGGTGCGCCAGATCACGGCATTATGGGGAAAGATATGAGAGGTACGCAAAAACACAGCGATTTGGGGAAAGCGATGAGAAGTGCACGAAAACATCTCAATATATGGGTAGCTATGAGAGGTGCGCGAAAACACGGCGAAAATGGGTAGCTACGGGAGGTGCGCGAAAACAGAGCGATGTAGGGGAAGTTATGAGAGGTGCGAGAAAACACAGCGATATAAGGGAAGCTATGGGAGCTGCGTGAAAACACGGCGTTATGGGAGAAGGTATGAGAGGTGCGCGAAAACACAGCGGTGTAGGGGAAGTATGAGGGGTGCGCGAAAACACAGCGATATATGGGAAGCCAGGGGAGGTGCACAGCAACAGAGAGATATAAGGGAAGGTAGCAGAGGTGCAAGAAAACACAGCGATATAGGGGAAGCTATGGGAGGTGTGCAAAAATATCGCCATATATGGCAAGCTATGAGAGGTATGCAAAAACAGCGATATAGCGGAAGCAGTGGGAGGTATGCGAAAGCACAGCAATATATGGGAAGCCATGAAAGCTGTTTGATAACACAGCAATATAGGGAAAGGTGTGAGAGGTGCGTGAAAACGCGGCGATATAGAGGAAGGTATCAGAGGTGTGCAAAAACACAATGTTATTGGGGAATCTATGGGAGGTGCGGGAAAACACGGCGTTATAGGGGAAATTATCAGAGGTGCACGAAAGCACAGCGATGTAGGTGAAGGCATGAGTGGCGCACGAAAACACAACGATATTGGAAAGCCATGGGAAGTGCACGACAACAGAGCAATATTGGGGAAGGTATCAGAGGAGTGAGAAAACACAGCGATCTATGGGAAGTTATGAGAGGTGTGAGAAAACATCACCATATATGGCAAGGTATGAGAGGTGTGCGAAAACAGCGATATAGCGGAAGCTATGGGAGGTATGCGAAAACACAGCAAAATAGGGGAAGCTATGAAAGCTGCTTGATAACAGAGCGATATAGGGGAAGATGTGAGAGATGCGCAAAAACATGACGATATAGGGGAAGCTATGCGAGGTTTCCGAAAACACGGCGATATAGGGGAAGCTATGAGAGGTGAGCGAAATCATTCCAATATATGGAAAGCTAAGAGAGGTGCATGAGAAAACAACAACACAGGGGAGGATATGATAGGCATGCGAAAACACAGCGATGGAGGGGAACCTATGGGAGGTGCAAGAAAACACATCGATATAGGGGAAGCTACGAGAGGTGCGCGAAAACACAGCGATATAGTGGAAGGTATGAGAGGTCCGCGAAACACAGCGCTATATGGGAAGCTATGGGAGGTGCACGAAAATCGAGCGACATAGGGGAAGGTATGAGAAGTGCAAGAAAACACAGCAATATAGTGGAAGCTATGGGAGGTGCGTGAAAAGACAGCGATATAGAAGAATGTATGAGAAATGTGCGAAAAAACAGAGATGTAGGGGAAGCTATGATAGGTGCCCAAAAACACAGCGATTTGACGAAAGCTATGAGAGGTGCGCGAAAACACAGCAATATAGGGGAAGCTATGAGAGGTGCGCAAAAACACAACGATATAGGGGAAGCTATGCGAGGTGCGCGAAAACACAGTAATATATGGGAATCTATGAGAGGTGCGCGAAAACACGGAGATATAGGCACAGCTGTGAGAGGTCAGCAAAAACACAGCGATATAGGGGAAGGTATGAGAAGTGTGTGAAAACACATCGATGTAGTGGATGTTATGCGAGGTCGGTGAGAAAACGCGTTATAGCGGCAGGTATGAGAGGTGCGCAAAAACACATCGATATAGTGTAAGGTATGAAGGTGCACAAAAACACAACAACATAGGGGAAGGTGTGCGAGGTGCATGAAAACACAGCGATATAGGGGAAACTATGAGAGGTGAGTGAAAACATGGCGATATAGGGGAAAGGATGAGAGGTGCGCAAGAAGACATCGATACAGGGGAAGCCACTAGAGGTGCGCAAACATATCGATATAGTGGAAGGTATGAGAGGTGCGCAAAAACTCAGCGATATAGCGGAAGGTATGCGAGGTGTGCGTAAACATAGCTATAGGGGAAGCTATGAGAGCTGCGCGAAAATACGGCGATATAGGGGAAGCTATGAGAGGGGAGTGTTATCTGAGCGATATATGGGACGGTATGAGATGTGCACTAAAACACAGTGATATAGGGGAAGCTATGGGATGCGTGCGAAAACAGAACGACAGAGGGGAAGCTATGAGAGGGGAGCGTTATCTGAGCGACATATAGGACGGTATGAGAGGTGCACAAAAACACAGCGATATAGGGGAAGCTATGGGAGGTGCGCGAAAACAGAGCGACAGAGAGGAAGGTATGAGAGGTGCAAGAAAACAGCAATATAGTGGAAGCTATGGGAGGTGCGTGAAGAGACGGCGATATAGGAAAATGTATGAGAAATGTGTGAAAAAACAGAGATATAGGGGAAGCTATGAGAGGTGCCCAAAAACATAGCGATTTTACGAAAGCTATGAGAGGTGCGCGAAAACACAGCAATATTGGGGAAGCTACGAGAGGTGCGCGAAAACACAGTGATACAGGGGAAGCTATGGGAGGTGTGCGAAAACACAGCAATATAGGCACAGCTGTGAGAGGTCAGCAAAAACACAGCGATATAGGTGAAGCTATGAGAAGTGAGCGAAAACACATCATATAGTGGAAGTTATGCGAGGTGTGCGAAAACACAGCGATATAGGTGAAGCTATGAGAGGTCGGCGAGAAAACGCGTTATAGGGGGAGGTATGAGAGGTGCGCGAAAACACATCGATACAGGGGAAGCTACGAGAGGTGCGCAAAAGCACATCGATATAGTGGAAGGTATGAGAGGTGCACAAAAACACAACAACATTGGGGAAGCTATGAGAGATGCGTGAAAACACGGTGATATAGGGGAAGGGATGAGAGGTGCGCGAAAACACATCGATACAAGGGAAGCTACGAGAGGTGCGCGAGCACATCGATATAGTGGAAGGTATGAGAGGTACGCAAAAACTCAACGATATAGCGGAAGGTATGCGAGGTGCGCGAAAACACAGCGATATAGGGGAAGCTATGAGAGGTACGCGAAAGCACAGCGATATAGGGGAAGCTGTGAGAGATGCGCAAAAACACGGTGATACAGGGGAATGCATCAGAGGTGCGCGAAAACACAGTGATATAGGGGAAGTTATGAGAGGAGTGAAAGCAGAGCGATATAGGGGAAGACATGAGAGGTGCGCGAAAACACGGCGATATAGTGGAAGATATGAGAGGTGAGCAAAAATACAGCGATAAAGGTGAAGCTATATCAGGGTGCGAAAAGACAGTGACATAGGGGAAGGTATGAGAGTTGCGCGAAAACGCAGCGATGTAGCAGAAGCTATGGGAGCTGCGCGAAAATACAGTGATATAGGGGACGGTATGAGATGTGCATGAAAACACGGCGATATCGGGGAAGGAATGAGAGATGCACAAAAACACAGCGATACAGGGGAATGCATCAGAGGTGCAAGAAAACACAGCGATATAGGGGAAGTTATGAGAGGAGCGAAAACAGAGCGATATAGGGAAAGGGATGAGAGGTGCGCGAAAACAGGGCGATATAGGGGAAAGTATGAGAGGTGCGCGAAAAGACAGCGATATAGAGGAAGGTATGAGAGGTGCGCGAAAACACGGCGATACCGGGGAATGTATCAAAGGTGCGAGAAAACACAGCGATATAGGGGAAGTAATGAGAGGAGCGAAAACATAGCGATATAAGTGAAGACATGAGAGGTGCGCGAAAACACGTGCGATATAGGGGAAGCTATGAGAGGTGAGCAATAACACAGCGATAAATGTGATTCTATGGGATGTGCGCGAAAAGACAGCGATATAGGGGACGGTATGAGATGTGCATGAATACACGGCATATCGGGGAAACCATGAGAGGTGCACGAAAACAAAGCGATATAGGAGAAGTTATGAGAGGTGCGCAAAAATACAGCGATATCGGGGAAGGTATGTGAGGTGCGCGGAAACAGGACGATACACGTGATATCGCCGAGTTCTCGCGCACTTCTCATACCTTCTCCTTTTTGGCTGAGTTTTCGCTCATCTCTCATACCTCCCCCTATATCGACGTGTTTTCAAACACCTTTCATACCTTCACGTATATCGCCGTGTTTTCGCACACCTCCCATAGATTCCCCTATATCACTGTGTATTCGCGCACCTCTCATACTTTCCCCTATGCTGTTGTGTTTTCGTGCACCTCTCATACCTTGCACTATATCAATGTGTTTTCGCGCACCTCTCATACCTTCCCTTTATGACTGTGTTTACGCGCATCTTGCATACCTACCCCTATATCACTGTGTTTTCCCGCACCTCTTATACCGTCCTCTATATCGCTGCATTTTCATGCACCTCTCATCGTTTCCCCTATATCGATGTGTTTTCAAGCACCTCTCATACCTTCACGTATACCGCCTTGTGTTCGCGCACCTCCCATTGTTTCCCCTATATCACTCTGTTTTCGAGCACCTCTCATACCTTCCCCTATATCGCTATTTTCCTGTACCTCCCATAGCTTTCCACTTTTCGCCGTGTTATCGCGCACTTCTCATAGCTTCCCATATATTGCGATGGTTTCACGCACCTCTCATAACTTCCCCCAAATCACTATGTTTTCGTGCACCTCTCATACTTTCCCTATGTCGCTCTGTTCTCGTGCACCTCCCATAGCTTCCCATATTTTGCTGTGTTTTCGCACACCTCTCATAGCTTCACCTATATCGACATGTTTTCGCGCACCTCGCATAACTTCCCCTATATCGATGTTTTTTCGCGCACCTCTCATACCTTCTCCTATATCGCTGTGTTTTTGCTCACATAGAAACATAGAAACATAGAAAATAGGTGCAGGAGTAGGCCATTCGGCCCTTCAAGCCTGCACCGCCATTTATGATGATCATGGCTGATCATCCAACTCAGAACTCTGCACCAGTCTTCCCTCCATACCCCCTGATCCCCGTAGCCACAAGGGCCATATCTAACTCCCTCTTAAATATAGCCAATGAACTGGCCTCAACTGTTTCCTGTGGCAGAGAATTCCACAGATTCACCACTCTCTGTGTGAAGAAGTTTTTCCTAATCTCGGTCCTAAAAGGCTTCCCCTTTATCCTCAAACTGTGACCCCTCATTCTGGACTTCCCCAACATCGGGAACAATCTTCTTGCATCTAGCCTGTCCAATCCCTTTAGGATTTTATACGTTTCAATCAGATCCCCACTCAATCTTCTAAATTCCAACGAGTACAAGCCCAGTTCATCCAGTCTTTCTTCATATGAAAGTCCTGCCATCCCAGGAATCAATCTGGTGAACGCTATGGGACGTGCACAAAAACACAGTGATATAGGGGAAGGTATGAGAGGAGAGCGAGGACACGGCGACATAGGGGAAATTATGAGAGGTGCGTGAATACACGGCAATACAGGGGAATGTATGAGAGGTGCGAGAAAACACAGCGATATAGGGGAAGCTATAAGAGGTGAGCAATAACACAGCGATAAAGGTGAAGCCATGGGATGTGCGTGAAAAGACAGCGATATAGGGGAAGGTAAGAGAGGTGCGCGAAAACACGGCGATATAGGGGAAGGTATGAGAGGTACGCAAAAACACAGCGATATTGGGGAAGTTATGAGAGGTGCATGAAAACACAGCGATATAAGGGAAGGTATGAGAGGTGCGCAAAAACAGGGTGATATAGGGGAAGCCATGAGATGTGCGCAAAAACACAGCGATATAGGTGAAGGTATGAGAGGTGCCTAAAAACACAGCAATATAGGAGAAGTTATCAGAGGTGCGTGAAAACACAGCGATATAGGGGAAGGTATGAGAGGTGCACGAAAACACAGCGATAGAGAGGAAGGTATGGGAGGTGTGCGAAAGCAGGGCGAGATAGGGGAAGTTATGAAAGGAGCGCGAAGGCACAGCGATACAGAGGATGCTATGGGAGGTGCGCGAAAAGGCAGTGATATAGGGGAAGACATGAGAGGTGCATGAAAACAGGGCAATATAGTGGAAGCTATGGGATGTGCGCGAAAACATGGCGATACAGGGAAAGGTATGAGAGGTACCCGAAAACACAGTGATATAGGGGACGCTATGGGACGTGCCCGAAAACACAGTGATATAGGGGAAGGTATGAGAGGTGTGCGAGAACATGGCGATATAGGGGAAATTATGAGAGGTGCGTGAAAACACGGCGATACAGGGGAATGTATCGGAGGTGCGAGAAAACACAGCGATATAAGGGAAGTAATGAGAGGAGCGAAAACATAGCGATATAGGTGAAGAAATGAGAGGTGCGCGAAAACACGTGCGATATAGGGGAAGCTATGAGAGGTGAGCAATAACACAGCGATAAAGGTGAAGCTATGGGATGTGCGCGAAAAGACAGCAATATAGGGGAAGGTATGAGAGGTGCGCAAAAACACGGCGATATAGGCGAAACTATGGGAGGTGCACGAAAACACAGCGATAAAGGGGATGGAATGAGATGTGCATGAATACACGGTGATATTGGAGAAGCCATGAGAGGTGCGCGAAAACACAGCGATATAGTGGAAGCCATCAGAGGTGGCAAAGACACAGCGATATACGGGAAGTTATGAGAGGTGCGTTAAAAAAGGGCGATATAGGGGAAGGTATAAGATGTGCGCGAAAACACAGCGATATAGGGGAAATTATGAGACATGCGCAAAAACACCCCAATATAGGAGAAGTTATGAGAGGTGCGTGACAACATAGCGATATACGTGAAGGTATGAGAGGTGCACGAAAACACAACGATATAGGGAAAGATATGGGAGGTGCACGAAAGCAGGGCGATATAGGGGAAGGTATGAGAGGTGCGCGAAGGCACAGCGATATACGGAATGCTATGGGATGTGCGCGAATACACAGCGATATATGGGACGGTTTGAGATGTGCATGAATAAACGGCGATATTGGGGAAGCCATGAGAGGTGTGCGAAAACACAGCGATATAGGGGAAGGTATGAGAGGTGCGCGAAAACAGGGCGATATAGGGGAATGTATTAGAGGTGCGAGAAAACAGAGCGATATAGGGGAAGGTATGAGGCGTGCCCGAAAACACAGCGATAAAAGGGACGCTATGGGACGTGCGCGAAAACACAGTGATATAGGGGAAGGTATGAGAGGTGTGCGAGAACACGGCGATATAGGGGAAATTATGAGAGGTGCACGAAAACACGGCGATACAGGGGAATGTATCAGAGGTGCGAGAAAACAGAGCGATATAAGGGAAGTAATGAGAGGAGCGAAAACATAGCGATATAGGTGAAGACATGAGAGGTTCGTGAAAATACGGCGATATAGGGGAAGCTATGAGAGGTGAGCAATAACACAGCGATAAAGGTGAACTATGGGATGTGCACTAAAGACAGCGATATAGGGGAAGTTGTGAGAGGTGTGCAAAAACACAGCAATATAGGGGAACGTATGAGAGGTGCGCAAAAACACAGCGATACAGGAGGAGTTATGAGAGGTGCATGAAAACAGGGCAATATAGTGGAAGCTATGGGATGTGTGCGAAAACATGGTGATATAGGGAAAGGTATGAGAGGTGCCCGACAACACAGCGATATAGGGGACGCTATGGGACGTGCGCGAAGGCACAGTGATATAGGGGAAGGTATGAGAGGTGTGCGAGAACACGGTGATACTGGGGAATGTATCAGAGGTGCGAGAAAACACAGCGATATAAGGGAAGTAATGAAAGGAACGAAAACATAGCGATATAGGTGAAGACATGAGTGGTGCGCGAAAACCCAGCGATATAGGGGAAGCTATGAGAGGTGGGCAATAACACAGCGATAAAGGTGAAGCTATGGGATGTGTGCGAAAAGACAGCAATATAGGGAAAGGTATGAAATGTGCAGGAATACACGGCGATATCGCGGATGCCGTGAGAGGTGCGCGAAAACACAGCAATATAGGGGAAGGTATGAGAGGTGTGCAAAAACACAGCGATATAGGGGACGGTATGAGAGGTGCATGAAAACACAGCGATATAAGGGAAGGTATGGGAGGTGCGTGAAAACAGGGCGATATAGGGGAAGGTATGAAAGGTGCGTGAAGGCACAGTGATATAGGGGATGTTATGGGAGGTGCGCGAATACACAGCGAGATAGGGGACATTATGAGATGTGCATGAAAACACGGCAATATAGGGGAAGATATGAGAGGTGCGCAAAAATACAGCGATATCGCGGAAGGTATGGGAGGTGCGCAAAAACAGGGCGATATAGGGAAAGGTATTAGAGGTGCCCGAAAACACAGCGATATAGCGGACGCTATGGAATGTGCGCGAAAGCACAGTGATATAAGGGAAGGTATGAGACATGAGCGAGAACACAGCGATATAAGGGAAGTAATGAGAGTAGCGAAAACATAGCAATATAGGTGAAGACATGAGAGGTGCGCAAAAACACGGCGATATAGGGGAAGCTATGAGAGGTGAGCAATAAAACAGCGATAAAGGTGAAGCTATGGGATGTGCACGAAAAGACAGCAATATAGGGGAAGGTATGATATGTGCATGAATAAATGGTGATATTGGGGAAGCCATGAGAGGTGTGCGAAAACACAGCGATATAGGGGAAGGTATGAGAGGTGTCCAAAAACACAGCGATATAGGGGAAGGTATGGGAGGTGCGTGAAAACAGGGCGATATAGGGGAAGGTATGAGAAGTGCGCAAATGCACAACGATATAGGGGGAGACATGAGAGGTGCACGAAAACACGGCGATATCGGGGAAGGTTTGGGAGGTGAGCGAAAACAGGGCGATATAGAGGAAGGTATGAGAGGTGCGCGAAGTCACAGTGATATAGGGGAAGGTATGAGAGGTGCATGAAAACACAGCGATATCGGGGAAGGTATGGGAGGTGCGTGAAAACAGGGCGATATAGGGAAAGGTATGAGAAGTGCGTGAAGGCACAGTGATATAGGGGATGCTATGGGACGTGCGCGAAAGCACAGTGATATAGGGGAAGGTATGAGAGGTGTGCGAGAACACGGCGATACTGGAGAATGTATCAGAGGTGCGAAAAAACACAGCGATATAAGGGAAGTAATGAGAGGAGCGAAAACATAGCGATATAGGTGAAGACATGAGTGGTACGCGAAAACCCAGCGATATAGGGGAAGCTATGAGAGGCAAGCAATAACACAGTGATAAAGGTGAAGCTATGGGACGTGCATGAGAAGACAGCGATATAGGGGAAGTTATGAGAAGTGCGTGAAAACACAGCGATGTAGGGGAAGGTATGAGAAGTGCGTGAAAACACAGCGATGTAGGGGAAGGTATGAGAGGTGCACGAAAACACAGCGATATAGGGGAAGGTATGGAAGGTACATGAAAACACGGCGATATAGGGGAAATTATGAGAGGTGCGTGAAGGCACAGCGATATAGGGGATGCTATGGGAGGTGCACAAATGCACAGCGATATAGGGGACGTTATGAGATGCGCATGAATGCACAGCGATTTCGGGGAAGGTATGAGAGGTGCGTGAAAAGACAGTGATATTGGGGACGGTATGAGAGGTGCGCGAATAGACAGTGATCTGGGGAAAGCTATGAGAAGTGCGCGAAAACAAATTTTCCCTATATCGCTGTGTTTTCACACACCTCTCATAACTTCTCCGATATCACTGTTTTTATGCACCTCTCCTACCTTCCCTAATATCGCTCTATTTTCACGCGCCTCCCATAGCTTCCAATATATCGCAGTGTTTTCGCGCATCTCTCATAGCTTCCTATATATATTGCAATGTTTTCGCACACATCTCATAGCTTCCCCCAAATCGCTGTGTTTTCGCGCAGATCTCATAACTTCTTCTATATAGCCGTGTTTTCACGCACCTCCCATCGCTTCCCCTATATCGCTGTGTTTCTCTCACCTCTCATGCCTTCCCATATATCGCTCTGTTTTTGTGCACCTCCCATACCTTCCCCTATATAGCTGTCTTTTTGCGCGCTTCGTTAGCTTCCCCTACATCGCTGTGTTTTCGTGCACATCTCATAGGTTTCCCTATATCTCTGTGTTTTCACGCACCTCTCATACCTTCCACTATATCGCTGTGTTTTCGCGCACCTCTCGTAGCTTCCCCTATATCGATGTGTTTTCGCGCACCTCTCATACCATCCCCAGTATCGCTGTGTTTTCATGCACATCCCACAGCTTCCCCTACATCGCTGTGTGTTTGCGCACATCTCATCCCTTCCCCTATATCGTAGTTTTTTCACACACCTCCCATAGCTTCCCATATATCGCAGTGTTTTAGCACACCTCTCATAGCTTCCCCGAAATCGCTGTGTTTTCGCGCACCTCTCATAACTTACCCTGTATCGATGTGTTTTCTCACACCTCCCATAGCTTCCCCTACATTGCTGTATTTTCGCGCACCTCCAAGAGCTTCCCCTATATCGTTGTGCTTTCATGCACCTCCCATAGTTTCCACAATAACGCTGCGTTTTCGTGCACCTCTCATACCTTCCCCTGTATCGTCGTGTTTTCGTGCACCTCTCATACATTCCCCGATAGAGCTGTGTTTTTGCGAACCTCCCGTACCTTCCCCTTATCGCTGTGTTTCCGCGCACCACCCATACCTTCGAAAATGTGGCAGTGTTTTCGCGCACCTCTCATAGATTCCCCTGCATTGTTGTGTTTTCCCGCACCTTTCATACCTTCTCCTATATCACAGAGTTTTCACGCACCTCCCATAGCGTCCCCCATATCACTGTGTCTTCTCGCACCTCTCATACCTTCCCCTATATTGCCATGTTTTCGCGCACCGCTCATACTTTCCTCTATATAGGTGTGTTTTCGCGCACCTCGCATAGCTTCCCCTGTATTGCTGTGCTCTCGGGCACCTCTCATAGCTTCCCCTATTTTGCAATGTTTTCGCGCACCTCCCATAGCTTCCCCTATATCACTGTGTTTTCACGCACATCCGATAGCTTCCCCTATATCGCTGTGTTTTCGTTTCCCTCTCATACCTTACACTAAACTACTGTGTTTTCGTGCACCTCCCAGAGCTTCCCCTATATCGCCGTGTTTTCACACACCTCTCATATATTCCACTATAGCGCTGTGTTTTCGTGCACCTCCCATAGCTTCCCCTATATTGCTGTAGGTTCGCGCACCTCCCATAGTTTCGCCAATATCATTGTGTTTTTGCACACCTCCCATAGCTTCCCCTATATCGCCATGTTTTTGCGCACCTCTTATATCTTCCCCTATATCGCTGTGTTATCAAGCATCTCTCACTGCTTCCCATATATAGCTGTCTTGTCGTGTACCTCCCGTAGCTTCCGCTATGTCTCTGTTTTCACACACCTCTCATAGCTTGCCATGTACTGCGATATTTTCACGCACATCTCATACTTTCTCCTATATCGCCGTGTTTTCTCGCACCTCTTTTATCTTCCCCTATATCGCCGTATTTTCGTGCACCTCTCATATCTTCCCCTATATCGCTGTGTTACCTAGCAGCTGTCATAGTTTCACCTATATTGCTGTGTTTTCGTGTGCCTCCCGTAGCTTCCCCTAATCGTTTTTTTTCACGCACCTCGAGTATCTTCCTCTATATCGCCATGTTTTCGCGCACCTGGCATAGCTTCCTCTATATCTCTGTGTTTTCTCGCACCTCTGATACCTTCACCTATATCGCTCTGTTGTCGCGCTCCTCCCATAGCTTCAAATATATTGCTGTGTTTTTGCGCACCTCACATACCTTTCCCTACATCACTGTGTTTTTGCGCACCTTTCATATGTTCTCCTACATCACCGTGTTTTCATGCACCTCCCATAGCTTCCCTTATATCACTGTGTTTTCTCACACCTCTCATACCTTCCCCTATATCGCTCTGTTTCCGCGCACCATCCATAGCTTCCCATATATCGCTGCGTTTTTGCACACCTCTCATACATTCTCCTATATCGCCGTGTTTTCGGGCACCTCCCATAGCTTCCCCCATATCGCTGTGTTTCCGTGCACATCTCATAACTTCCCCTATATCGCTGTGTTTTCGCACACCTCTCATAGCTTCCCCTATATCATTGTGTTTTCACGCACCTTGCATAGCTTCTCCTATATCGCTGGGTTTTCCCGCACCTCTCATAACCTCAACAATATCGATGTGTTTGCACGCACCTCTCGTAGCTTCGCCTGTATCGATGTGATTTTGTGCACCTTTCATACCTTCCCCTGTATCGCTGTGTATTCGCGCACCACTCATAGTTTCTCCCATATCACTGTCTTTTAGTGCACCTCTCATACTTTCACCTATATCGCCATGTTTTCGCAGACCTTTCATAATTCCCCTATATTGCTGTGTTTCAGCACACCTCTCATACCTTCCCCTATATCGCTGGGTTTTCCCGCACCTCTCATAACCTCAACAATATCGATGTGTTTGCACGCACCTCTCGTAGCTTCGCCTGTATCGATGTGATTTTGTGCACCTTTCATACCTTCCCCTGTATCGCTGTGTATTCGCGCACCTCTCATAGTTTCTCCCATATCACTGTCTTTTAGTGCACCTCTCATACTTTCACCTATATCGCCATGTTTTCGCAGACCTTTCATAATTCCCCTATATTGCTGTGTTTCAGCACACCTCTCATACCTTCCCCTATATCGCTGTTTTCACGCACCTCCCGCAGCTTCCCCTATGTCGCTGTGCTCTCGTGCATCTCTCATCACTTCCCCTATATTGCTCTGCTTTCGCACACCTCCCATAGCTTCCCATACATCGCTGTGTTTTTGCGCACCTCTCATGCCTTCCCCAAAATCGCTCTGTTTTCGCTCACCTCCCATAGCTTCCCATATATCACTGTGTTTTCACGCACCTCGCATACCTACCCCTATAACACTGTGTTTTCACGTACGTCCCATACCTTCCCATATATTGCTGTGTTTTCGCGCACATCTCATACATTCCGGTGTATTACTGTGTTTTCGCACACCTCCCATTCCTTCCCATTATCGCTGTGTTTTCAGGCACCTCCCATAGATTTCCCAATATGGTTCTGTTTTCGCGCTCCTCTTATACCTTCCCCTGTATCGCCGTGTTTTCGTGCACCACCCGTACCTTCCCCTATATCGCTGTGGTTTCGCGCACCTCCCGTAGATTCCCCCATATCGCTGTGTTTTTGCACACCTCTCATATCTTCCCCTTTTTCACTGTGTTATTGCGCACATCTCATAGTTTCCCCTCTGTCGCTGTGTTTTTGTGCACCTCCCATACATTCTTCTAATCGCTGTATTTTTGCGCACCTCTAATACCTTCCCCTATAACGCCCTGTTTACACGCACCTCCCATACCTTCCTCTATATCGCTGTGTTTTTGCGCACCTCTCACACTTTCCCCTGTATCGCCGTGTTTTTGTGCACCTCCCACACCTTCCTCTATATTGCTGTGTTCTCGTACACCTCTTATAGCTTAACAGATATTGCAATATTTTTGTGCACCTCTCATAGATTCCTCCAAATCGCTGTGTTTACGCGCACCTCGCATATCTTTCCCTATATCACTGTTTTTGCTCACCTCTCATAGCTTTGCCTATATCGCCGTGTTCTCGCGCATCATAGAAACATAGAAAATAGGTGCAGGAGTAGGCCATTCGGCCCTTCGAGCCTGCACCGCCATTCAGTATGATCATGGCTGATCATCCAACTCAGAACCCCGCCCCAGCCTTCCCTCCATACCCCCTGATCCCCGTAGTCACAAGGGCCATATCTAACTCCCTCTTAAATATAGCCAATGTACTGGCCTCAACTGTTTCCTTTGGCAGAGAATTCCATAGATTCACCACTCTCTGTGTGAAGAAGTTTTTCCTAATCTCGGTCCTAAAAGGCTTCCCCTCTATCCTAAAACTGTGGCCCCTCGTTCTGGATTTCTCCAACATCGGGAACAATCTTCCTGCATCTAGCCTGTCCAAACCCTTTAGGAATTTATACGTTTCAATCAGATCCCCCCTCAATCTTCTAAATTCCAACGAGTACAAGCCCAGTTCATCCAGTCTTTCTTCATATGAAAGTCCTGCCATCCCAGGAATCAATCTGATGAACCTTCTTTGTACTCCCTCTATGGCAAGGATGTCTTTCCTCAGATTAGGGGACTAAAACTGCACACAATACTCCAGGTGTGGTCTCACCAAGGCCTTGTACAACTGCAGTAGTACCTCCCTGCTCCTGTACTCGAATCCTCTCGCTATAAATGCCAGCATACCATTCGCCTTTTTCACCGCCTGCGGTATCTGCACGCCCACTTTCAATGACTGGTGTATAATGACACCCAGGTCTCGTTGCACCTCCCCTTTTCCTAATCGGCCACCATTCAGATAATAATCTGTTTTCCTATTTTTGCCACCAAAGTGGATAACTTCACATTTATACACATTAAATTGCATCTGCCATGAATTTGTCCACTCACCCAACCTATCCAAGTCACCCTGCATCCCCTTAGCATCCTCCTCGCAGAGTTTTCGCTAATCTCTCATACCTTCCCCTATATCGCCGTGTTTTCGTGCACCTCCCATAGCTTCCCCTATATTGCTGTGTTTTCACACACCTCTCATAGCTTCTCCTCTTTCACTGGGTTCTCGTGCACCTCTCATAGCTCTCCATATATTGCAATGTTGTCGCTCACCTCTCATAGCTCCCCTCAAATTGCTCTGTATTCGCGCACCTCTCATAACATCACGTATATCACCATGTTTTTGCACACTGCCCATAGCTTCCCCTATATCACTGTGTTTTCGTGCACCTCTCATACCTTCACCTGTATCGCTGTGTTTTCATAAAATTCCCATGCCTTCCCCTGTATCGCTCTGTTTTCGCGCACCTCCCATAGATTCCCCTATATTGCTGTGTTTTTGCGCACCTCTAATACCTACCCCTAAAACGCCGTTTTCACACACCTCCCATACCTTCCCCTATATCGCTGTGTTTTTGTGCACCTCTCATACCTTCCCCTATATCGCTGTGTTTTCACTCACCTCTCATACCTTCCCCTGTATCGCCGTGTTTTCATGCACCTCCCACACCTTCCCCTATATCGCTGTGTTCTCATACACCTCTCATAGCTTAACATATATTGCAATGTTTGTGTGCACCTCTCATAGATTCCCCCAAATCGCTGTGTTTACGCGCACCTCTGATAGCTTCCCCTATATTGCTGTGTTTTCGCGCACCTCGCATACATTCTCCTATATCACTGTGTTTTTGTTCACCTCTCATAACTTTGCCTATATCGCCATGTTCTCGCGCATCACTCATACCTTCCCCTATTTAGCTGAGTTTTCGTTAATCTCTCATACCTTCCCCTATATCGTCGTGTTTTCACACACCTCTCATAGCTTCACGTATATTGCCATGTTTTCATACATCTCCCATAGATTCCACTATGTCGCTGTGTTTTTGTGCACTTCTCATACCTTCCCCTATATTGCTGTGTTTTCGTGCACCTCTCTTACCTTACCCTATAGCGTTGCGTTTTCCCGCACCTCCCATAGCTTCCCCAATATCATTGTGTTTTCGCTCACTTCATACAGCTTCCACTATATCGCCATGCTTTCTTGCTCCTCTGATACCTTCCCTTATATCGACGTGTTTTCACGCACCTCTGATACCTTCACGTATATCACCGTGTTTTCGCGTACCTCCATACCTTCCCCTATATTGCTGTGTTGTCGCGTAACTCCCATAGCTTCCGCAATATCACTGTTTTCGCGCACCTCTCATAGCTTCCCGTATATCGATGTGTTTTCGTACTCCTCTCATACTTTCTCCTATATCGCCGTGTTTTCTCGCATCTCCCATAGCTTCCCCTATATCGCTGTGTTTTGTCGCACCCCTCATACATTCCCCTATAGCGCTCTGTCATTGCACACCTTCCATCGCTTCCCATATATCGCTGCGTTTTCACGCACCTCCTATAGATTCCTCTATATGACTGTGTTTTCGCACACCTCTCATACCTCCCCCTACATCGTTGTGTTTTCACACACCTCTCATACCTTCCCCTATATCGCCATGTTTTCGTGCACCACCCATACCTTCCCCTATATTGCCATATTTTCGTGCACCACCCATACCTTCCCCTATATCGCTGTGGTTTTGCGCACCTTTCATATCTTCCCCTATATCGCCATGTTTTCATGCACCACCCATACCTTCCCCTATATCGATGTGGTTCCGCGCACCTCTCATAGCTTCCCTTCTATCGCTGTATTCTCCTGCACCTCTCATAGCTCGCCATATATTGCAATGTTTTCGCGCACCTCTCATAGCTTCCCTCAAATTGCTCTGTTTTCGCGCACCTCTCATAACATCACGTGCATCACCATGTATTCGCGCACCTCCCATAGCTTCCCCTATTTCACTGTGTTTTCGTGCATCTCTCATACCTTCCCCTATATCGCCGCATTTTCGTGCACCTCCCATCCCTTCCCCATATCGCTGTGTTTTCGTGCACCTCCCATAGATTCCCCTAATCGTTGTGTTTTTGCGCACCTCTAATACTTTCCCCTATAACGCCCTGTTTTCATGCACCTCCCATAGCTTCCCCTATATCGCTGTGTTTTTGCTCACGTCTCATAGCTTCCCCTGTATCGCCGTGTTTTCGTGCACCTCCCACAGCTTCCGCTATATCGTTTTGATCTCGTACACCTCTCATAGCTTAACATATGTTGCAATGTTTTTGTGCACCTCTCATAGATTCCCCCAAATCACTGTGTTTACGTGCACCTCTCATAGCTTCCCCTATATCGCTGTGTTTTCGCGCACCTCGCCTATCTTTCCCTATATCACTGTGTTTTTGCTCACCTCTCATAGCTTTGTCTATATCGCCGTGTTCTCACGCAACACTCATATCTTCCCCTTTTAGCTGAGTTTTCGCTAATCTCTCATACCTTCCCCTATATCGACGTGTTTTCACGCACCTCTCATAGCTTCACGTATATCGCCTTGTTTTCATGCACCTCCCATAGCTTCCCCTATATTGCTGTGTTTTCGCGCACCTCTCATACCTTACCCGATATCGTTGCATTTTCCCGCAGCTCTCATAGCTTCCCCTCTATCACTGTGTTCTCGTGCACCTCTCATAGCTTTCCATGTATTGCAATGTTTTCGCTCACCTCTCATAGCTTCCCTCAAATTGCTCTGTTTTCGCGCACCTCTTTTAACATCACGTATATCACCATGTTTTCGTGCACCTTCCATAGCTTCCCCTATATCACTGTGTTTTCGCGCAACTCTCATACCTTCCCCTGTATCGCCATGTTTTCATGCACCTCCCATACCTTACCCTGTATTGCTTTGTTTTCGCGCACCTCCCATAGATTGCCCTATATCGCTGTGTTTTTGCGCACCTCTAATACCTACCCCTATAACGCCCTGTTTTCACGTACCTCCCATACCTTCCTCTATATCGCTGTGTTTTTGTGCACCTCTCATACCTTCCCCTATATCGCTGTGTTTTCGCTCACCTCTCATACCTTCCCCTGTATCGCCGTGTTTTCGTGCACCTCCCACACCTTCCCCTATATCGCTGTGTTCTCGTACACCTCTCATAGCTTAAAATATATTGCAATGTTTGTGTGCACCTCTCATAGATTCCCCCAAATCGCTGTGTTTAGGCGCACCCCTCATAGCTTCCCCTAAATCGCCGTGTTTTTGCGCACCTCGCATAACTTCCCCTTTTTAGCTGAGTTTTCGCTAATCTCTCATACCTTCCCCTATATCGTTGTGTTTTCACGCACCTCTCATAGCTTCACGTATATTGCCGTGTTTTCATGTACCTCCCATAGTTTCCACTATGTCACTGTGATTTTGCGCACCTCTCATACCTTCCCCTATATTGCTGTGTTTTTGCTCACCTCCTATAGCTTCCCCTATATCGCCGTGTTTTAGAAACATAGAAACATAGAAAATAGGTGCAGGAGTAGGCCATTCGGCCCTTCGAGCCTGCACCGCCATTTATTATGATCATGGCTGATCATCCAACTCAGACCTCGCCCCAGCCTTCCCTCCATACCCCCTGATCCCTGTAGCCACAAGGGCCATATCTAACTTCCTCTTAAATATAGCCAATGTACTGGCCTCAACTGCTTCCTGTGGCAGAGAATTCCACAGATTCACCACTCTCTGAGTGAAGAAGTTTTCTTGCACCTCTCATACCTTCCCCTATATCGACGTGTTTTCGCGCACCTCCCATACCTTCTCCTATGTTGCTGTGTTGTCGCGTAACTCCCATAGCTTCCGCAATATCACTGTTTTCGCGCACCTCTCATAGCTTCCCGTACATCGATGTGTTTCTGTACTCCTCTCATACTTTCTCCTATGTCGCCGTGTTTTCACGCAGCTCCCATAGCTTCCCCTATATCGCTGTGTCTTGTCGCACCCCTCATACCTTCCCCTATATCGCTCTGTCATTGCGCACCTCCCATAGCTTCCCATATATCGCTGTGTTTTTGCGCACCTCCTATAGATTCCTCTATATGACTGTGTTATCACACACAACTCATTCCTCCCCCTATATCGTAGTGTTTTTGCACACCTCTCATAACTTCCCCTATATCGCCTTGTTTTCGTACACCACCCATACCTTCCCCTCTATCGCTGTGTTCTCGTGCACCTCTCATAGCTTTCCATATATCGTCGTGTTTTCACGCACCGCTCATAGCTTCACGTATATCACCGTGTTTTCGTGCACCTCCCATAGATTCCACTATGTCGCTGTGTTTTTGCGCACCTCTCATACCTTCCCCTTTATTGCTGTGTTTTTGCGCACCTCTCATACCTTATCCTATATTGTTGTGTTTTCCCGCACCTCCCATAGCTTCCCCAATATCATTGTGTTTTCGCACACCTCTCATACCTTCCCTTATACTGCTGTATTTTTGCTCACTTCTTATAGTTTCCCCTATATCGCCATGTTTTCTTGCACCTCTCATACATTCCCCTATATCGACGTGTTTTCACGCACCTGTGATACCTCCACGTATATCGCCGTGTTTTCGCGCACCTCCCATACCTTCCCCTATATTGCTGTGTTTGTCGCGTAACTCCCATAGCTTCCGCAATATCACTGTTTTCGCGCACCTCTCATAGGTTCCCGTACATCGATGTGTTTTCGTAGTCCTCTCGTACTTTCTCCTATATCGCCGTGTTTTCACGAACCTCCCATAGCTTCCCCTATATCGCTGTGTTTTCTCGCACCTCTCATACCTTCCCCTATATCGCTCTGTCATTGCGCACCTCCCATAGCTTCCCATATATCGCTGCGTTTTCGCACACCTCCTATAGATTCCTCTATATGACTGTGTTTTCGCACACAACTCATACCTCCCCCTATATCATTGTGTTTTCGCACACCTCTCATAACTTCCCCTATATCGCCTTGTTTTCGTACCCCATCCATACCTTCCCCTATATCGCTGTGGTTTCGTGCACCTTTCATAGCTTCCCCTCTATCGCTGTGTTCTCGTGCACCTCTCATAACTTTGCCAATATCGCCGTTTTCTCGCGCACCTCTCATACCTTCCACTTTTAGGCTATGATTTCACTCATCTCTCATAACTTGCCCTATATCACCATGTTTTCGCGCACCTCTCATAGCTTCCCCTATATTGCTGTGTTTCGCGCACCTCTGATAGTTTCCCCTATATCGCTGTGTTTTAGCACACCTCCCAGAGTTTCCCCTATATCGTTGTGTTTTCATGTACATCCCATAGTTTCCACAATAACACTGTGTCTTCGCACACATCTCATACCTTCCCCTGTATCGCCATGTTATCGCGCACCTCTCATACATTCCCAGCGCTGTGTTTTCGCAAATCTCCCTTATCTTCCAAAATATGGCCGTGTTTTCGCGCACCTCTCATAGCTTCCTATATATCGCCGTGTTTTCGCACACCTCGCATACCTTCCCCTATATCGTTGTGTTTTCATGCACCTCTCATACCTTCGACTATATCGATGTTTTTACACGCACCTTTCGTAGCTTCCCCTATATCGATGTGTTTTCGCACACCACTCATGCCTTCACCTATATTGCTGTGTTTTCGCGCACCTCTCATAGCCTCCTGCTTATCACTGTCTTTTCACACTCCTCTCATAGGTTCCCCTACATCGCCGTGTTTTCGCGTACCTCTCGTACCTTCCCATATATCGCCGTGTTTTCGCACACCTCTCATGACTTTCCCTATATCGCTTTGTTTTCGTGTACCTCTCATACGTTCCATTATATCGATGTTTTCTCGCGCACCTCTCATAGATTCCCACATATCACTGTCTTTTCGCGCACCTCTCATAAATTTCCCCTATATCGCCGTGTTTTTACGCACCTCTCATACCTTCCCCATATCACCCTGTTTTGACGCACCTCACATAGTTTCTCACATATCGCTGTGTTTTCACGCACCTCTCATAGCTTCCCCTATATCTCTGTGTTTTAGCGTACCTCTGATAGAGTCCCCTATATCGCTGTGTTTTAGCTCACCTCTCATAGATTTGCCCATATCGCCATGTTCTCGTGCACTTCTCATACCTTCCTCTTTTTAGCTGAGTTTTCGCTCATCTCATACCTTCCCCTATATCAACGTGTTTTCGCTCACCTCGCGTAGTTTCCCCTATATCGCTGTGTTTTGGCGCACCTCTCATACCTTCCCCTATATCGCTGTCTTTACGCGCACATCCCAAAGCTTCACCTTTATCGCTGTGTTATTGCTCACCTCTCATAGCTTCCCCAATATGGCTGTGTTTCCGCGCACCTCTCATACTTTCCCCTGTATCGCTGTGTTTTCTTACATCTCCCATAGCTTCCCCTACATCGCTGTGTTTTCGCACTCCTCTCATAGCTTCTCCTATATCGCTGTGTTTTCCCGCACCTCCCATAGCTTTCCCAATATCATTGTGTATTCGCATATCTCTGACAACGTTCCCTATATCGCTGTGTTTTCGCTCAGCTCTGGTAGCTTCCCCTATATCGCTGTGTTTTCGTGCAACTCTCACATCTTCCCCTATAACTCTGTGTTATCAAGCAGCTTTCATAGCTTCCCCTATATTGCTGTGTTTTTTTGCATACCTCCCACAGCTTCCGCTATATTGATATTTTCGCACACATCTCATAGCTTACCATATATTGCAATGTTTTCGCATACCTCTCATAGCTTCCGCTAGATCGCTGTGTTTTCACGCACTTCACATAGCGTCCCCTATATCGCCATGTTTTCACGCACCTCTGATACCTTACCCTATATCGCTCTGTTGTCGTGCACCTCCCAAGGCTTCCCATATATTGCTGTGTTTTCGCGCACCACTCATACCTTCCCCTACATCGCTGTGTTTTAGCGCACCTCTCATACCTTCCGCTATATCGCTCTGTTTTCGTGCAACTCCCATAGCTTCCCCTATATCATTGTGTTTTCGTGCACCTCTCATACCTTCCCATTGATTGCTGAGTTAACGCTCCCCTCTCTTAGCATCCCCTATATTGCTGTGTTTTCGCGCACCTCTCATACCTTCCACTACATCGATGTGTTTCACGCACCTCATGTAGCTTTCCCTGTATCAATGTGCTTTCGTGCTCCCCTATAGCTTCCCCTATGTCGCAGTGCTCTCGTGCACCTCTCATCACTTCCCCTCTATTACTCTGCTTTCGCGCACCACTCATACCTTCCCCTACATCGCTGTGTTTTAGCGCACCTCTCATAGCTTCCCCTATATGGCTGTGTTTTCGTGCACCTCTCATACTTTCCCCTGTATCGCTGTGTTTTCCCGCACCTTCCATAGCTTCCCCAATATCATTGTGTATTCGCACATCTCTGACAACGTCACCTATATCGCTGTGTTTTCGCTCACCTCTGGTAGCTTCCCCTATATCGCCTTGTTTTCGCGCAACTCTCACATCTTCCCCTATAACTCTGTGTTATCAAGCAGCTTTCATAGCTTCCCCTATATTGCTGTGTTTTTGCATACCTCACACAGCTTCCGCTATATCGATGTTTTCGTACACATCTCATAGCTTGCCATATATTGCAATGTTTTTGCACACCTCTCGTAGCTTCCCCTAGATCGCTGTGTTTTCACGCACCTCACATAGGGTCCCCTATATCGCCATGTTTTCGCGCACCTCTGATACCTTCTCCTATATCGTTCTGTTGTCGTGCACCTCCCAAGGCTTCCCATATATCGCTATGTTTTCGCGCACCACTCATACCTTCCCCTACATCGCTGTGTATTAGCGCACCTCTCATGCTTTCTCCTATATCGCGTGTTTTCACACACCTCCCATAGCTTCCCCTATATTGCTGTGTTTTCTCGCACCGCTCATAGCTTTCCCTATATCGCTGTGTTTTCGAGCACCTCTCATACCTTCCCATATATCGCTGAGTTAATGCTCCCCTCTCTTAGCTTCCCCTATATCACCGTGTCTTCTCGCACCTCTCGCACCTTCCGCTATATCGCTCTGTTTTCGTGCAACTCCCATAGCTTCCCATATATTGCTGTGTTGTCGCGCACCTCTCATACCTTACCCTATATCGCTGTGTTTTCTCGCACCTCTGATACCTTCCCCAATATCGATCTGTTGTCGTGCACCTCCCAAGGATTCCCATTTATCGCTGTGTTTTCGCGCACCACTCATACTTCCCCTACATCGCTGTGTTTCAGCGCACCTCTCATACATTCTCCTATATCGCCGTGTTTTCACGCACCTCCCATAGCTTCCCCTATATCACTTTGTTTTCTCGCACCTCTCATACCTTCCCGTATATGGACGTGTTTTCAAGCACCTCTCATACCTCCATGTACATCGCAGTGTGTTCGCGCACCTCCCATAACTTCCCCTATAACACTGTGTTTTCCCGCACCACTCATACCTTCCCCCATATCGCCATGTTTTCGCGCACCTCTCATAGCTTCCCCTATATCGCCATGTTTTCGCGCACCTCTCATAGCTTCCCCAATATCGCTGTGTTTTCGCACACCTCGCATACCTTCCCCTATATCGTTGTGTTTTCATGCACCTCTCATACCTTCCATTATATTGATGCTTTCTCACGCACCTCTCGTAGCTTCCCCTATATCGATGTGTTTTCGCGCACCTCTTATACCTTCCCCTATATCGCTGTGTTTTCACTCACCTCTCACAGATTCCTGCATATCACTGTCTTTCCGCACACCTCTCATACCTTCCCCTATATCGCCGTGTTTTTGCAGACATCTCATACCTTTCCCTATATTGCTGTGCTTTAGCGCACCTGTCATACCTTCCCGGTATTGCTGTCATTTCACGCACCTCCCATAGATTCCCCTACGTCGCTGTATTTTTGTGAACCTCTCATACTTTCCCCTATATCACCGTTTTGACGCACCTCACATAGTTTCCCACATAATGCCGTGTTTTCACGCACCTGTCATAGCTTTCCCCTATATCACCGTTTTGACGCACCTCACATAGTTTCCCCTTATCTCTGTGTTTTAGCACACCTGTCATAGCTTTCCATATATTGCAATGTTTTTGCGCACCTCTCATAGCTTCACGCAAATCGCTGTGTTTTAGCTCACCTCTCATAGATTTGCCCATATCGCTGTATTCTCGCGCACTTCTCATACCTTTCCCTTTTTAGCTGAGTTTTCGCTCATCTCATACCTTCCCCTATATCAACGTGTTTTCGCTCACCTCGCGTAGCTTCCCATGTATTGCTGCATTTTGGCGCACCGCTCATAGCTTTCC
Organism: Mobula birostris; assembly: GCF_030028105.1. NCBI lineage: Eukaryota > Metazoa > Chordata > Chondrichthyes > Myliobatiformes > Myliobatidae > Mobula > Mobula birostris. The sequence continues at coordinate 181,376 of NW_027278280.1, forward strand.
CTATATCGCTATGTTTTTGCGCAGCTCCCATAGCTTCCCCTATATCGCTGTGTTTTCATGCACTTCTCATACTTTCCCATATATCGCTGAGTTAATGCTCCCCTCTCTTAGCTTCCCCTATATCGCCGTGTTTTCGTGCACCTCCCATAGCTTCCCCTATATCGCTGTGTTTTGGTGCACCTCTCATACCTTCCCATATATCGCTGAGTTAATGCTCCCCTCTCATAGCTTCCCCTGTATCGCCATGTTTATGCGCACCTCTCATAGCTTCTCCTATATCGCTGTGTTTTCGCGCAGCTCGCATAGCTTCCCCTATATCGTTGTGTTTTTGCTCACCTCTCATAGCTTTGACTATAACGCCATGTTTTCTTGCACCTCTCATACCTTCACTTTTTAGCTGAGTTTTCGCTCATACATTCCCCTATATCGAGGTGTTTTCACGCAACTCTCATACCTTCACGTATATTGCCCTGTTTTTGCGCACCTCCCATAGCTTCCCCTATATCACTATGTTTTAGCGCACCTCTCATACCTTCCCCTATATTGCTGTGTTTTCATGCACATGTCATACCTTCTTCTATATCGCTATGTTTCACGCGACTCTGATCCCTTCCCCAATATCACTGTGATTTTGTGCACCTCCCAAGGCTTCCCCTATATCGCTGTGTTTTTGTTCACCTCTCATATCTTCCCCTATATCACCGTGTTTTCGCGCACATCTCATATCTTCTCCTATATCGCCGTGCGTTCATGCACCTCCCAGAGCTTCCCATTTATGGCCGTGTTTTCGCGCACCTCTCATTGCTTCCATAGATTGCGATGTTTTCACGCACCTCTCATAGATTCTCCCAAATCGCTGTGTTTTTGCGCACCTCTTTTAGCTTCCCCTATATCGCCGCATTCTAGCGCACCTCGCATAGTTTCCCTTACGTCGTTCTGTTTTCGCGCACCTCTCATACCTTCTCCTATTTCTCCGTGTTTTCACGCACCTCCCATACCTTCCCCTATGTCGCTCTGTTTTCTCACACCTCTCATACCTTCACCTATATCATTTTGTTTTCGTGCAACTGCCATAGCTTCCCATATATCGCTGTCTTTTCACGCACCTCTCATAACTTCCCCTATATTGCTGTGTTTTTGCGCAGCTCACATAGCTTCCCCTATGTCATTGTGTTTTCACACTCCTTTCATACGTTCACCTCTATCGCTTTGTTTTTGCTCACCTCTCATAGCTTTGACTATAACGCCGTGTTTTCGCGCACCTCTCATACCTTGCCCTATATCGCAGTGTTTTCACGCACCTCCCATACATTCCCCTATAATTGCTGTGTTTTCGTGCACCTCCCATAGCTTCCCCAATATCACTGTGTTTTCACGCACCTCTCATCCCTTCCCTGATATCACTGTGATTTCGCGCAACTCCCAATGCTTCCCCTATATAGCTGTATTTTCAATCACCTCTCGTAGCTTCCCTTACATCACCGTGTTTTTGCACACCTCGCATATATTCCTCTATATCGCTGTGTTATCAAGCAGCTCTCATAGCTTCCCATATATTGCTCTGTTTTCATGCACTTCCCATATCTTCCCCTATATCACTGTGTTTTCGTGCACCTGTCATACCTTCCCCTGTATCGCTGTGTTTTCACGCACCTCTCATACCTTCCCCTATAACGCCATGTTTTTACGCACCTTCCATAGCTTCCCCTATATCCCCGTGTTTTTCTGCACCTTTCATAGTTTCCCTGACCTTGCCTTGTTTTCGCGCAGCTCTCATAGCTTCCCCTACATTGCTGTGTTCTCGCGCACCTCCCAAGGCTTCCCATATAGCGCTGTGTTTTCGCTCACCACTCATAGCTTCCCCTATATCACCGTGTTTTCGCACAGATCTCATTACTTCCCCTATATCGCTGCGTTATCAAGCAGCTCACATGCCTTCCTCTATATCGCAGTGTTTTCAGGGACCTCTCATAGCTTAACATTTTTCGCCGTGTTTTCGCGCACCACTAATATCTTCCCATATATTATGAAATTTTCGCAAACCTCTCATAGATTCGCCCAAACCGCTGTGTTTTTGCATACTTCTCATAGCTTCCCCTATATTTCTGTGTTTTCGCACACCTCTCATAGCTTCCCTTCTATCGCTGTGTTTTCGTGCACCTCTCATACCTTCCACTATATCGATGTTTTTTCATGCAACTCTCGTAGCTTCCCCTGCATCGATGTGTTTTCGCGCACCTCTCAATCCTTCCACTATATCCATATTTTTTCACACACCTCTCGTAGCTTCCCCTATATCGATGTGTTTTCGCAAACCACTCATACCTTCACCTAATCATTCTGTTTTAGCACACCTCTCATAACTTCCCCTATATTGCCGTGTTTTCGCGCATCTTTCAGAGCTTCCCCTATATCGCTGTGTTTTCATGCACCACCCATAGCTTCCCCAACTTCTCTGTGTTTTCACGCAGCACCCATAGCTTCCCCTGCATCGCTGTGTTTGCGCGCACCTCTGATACATTCCCCTGTATTGCTGTGTTTTCGCGCAACTCTCATACCTTCCCCTATATCCCCGTGTTTTTCCGCACCTTTCATAGTTTCCCTGGCCTTGCCTTGTTTTCGCGCAGCTCTCATAGCTTCCCCTATATCACCGTGTTTTCACACAGATCTCATTACTTCCCCTATATCACTGTGTTATCAAGCAGCTCACATAACTTCCTCTATATCGCCGTGTTTTCAGGGACCTCTCATAGCTTCCCATTTTTTGCCGTGTTTTCGCGCACCACTAATAGCTTCCCAAATATTGCGATATTTTCGCAAACCCCTCATAGATTCACCCAAATCGCTGTGTTTTTTCACACTTCTCACAGCTTCCCCTATATCACTGTGTTTTTGCACACCTCTCATACCTTCCGCTATATCGCTGTGTTATCGCGCACCTCTCATAGCTTCCCTTCTATCGCTGTGTTTTCGTGCACCGCTCATAGGTTTCTATATATTGCAATATTTTCGCGCAACTCTCATAGCTTCCCCCAAATCGCTGTGTTTTCACGCACCTCTCATAGCTTCCCCTACATCCCTGCGTTTTCGCGCTGATCTCATTACTTCCCCTATATCGTTGTGTTATCAAGCAGCTCAGATAAACTCCTCTATATCGCCATGTTTTCAAGGACCTCTCATAGCTTCCCCTATATCGTTCTTTTTTCACTCACCTCTCATACCTTCCCCTACATCCCTGTGTTTTTGCTCACCCCCCAAAGGCTTCCCCTATAGCGCTGTGTTTTCGCTCACCACTCATAGCTTCCCCTATATCACCGTGTTTTCACGCAGATCTCATTACTTCCCCTATATCGCTGTGTTATCAAGCAGCTCACATAACCTCCTCTATATCACCATGTTTTCAGGGACCTCTCATAGCTTCCCATTTTTCACCATGTTTTCGTGCACCACTAATAGATTCCCATATATTGCGATATTTTCGCAAACCTCTCATAGATTCGCCCAAATCGCAGTGTTTTTGCACACTTCTCATAGCTTCCCCTATATCCTTGTGTTTTCGCGCACCTCTTATAGCTTCCCTTCTATCGCTGTGTTTTCGTGCATCTCTCATAGCTTTCCATATATTGCAATGTTTTCGTGCACCTCTCATAGATTCCCCTACATCCCTGTGTTTTTGCTCACCCCCCAAGGCTTCCCCTATAGCGCTGTGTTTTCGCGCACCACTAATAGCTTCCCATATATTGCGATATTTTCGCAAACCTCTCATAGATTCGACCAAATCGCTGTGTTTTCGCGCACCTCTCATACCTTCCACTATATCGCTGTGTTATCGCGCACCTCTCATAGCTTCCCTTCTATCGCTGTGTTTTCGTGCACCGCTCATAGGTTTCTATATATTGCAATATTTTCGCGCAACTCTCATAGCTTCCCCCAAATCGCTGTGTTTTTGCGCACCTCTCATAGCTTCCCCTACATCCCTGTGTTTTCGCGCTGATCTCATTACTTCCCCTATATCGTTGTGTTATCAAGCAGCTCAGATATACTCCTCTATATCGCCATGTTTTCAAGGACCTCTCATAGCTTCCCATTTTTTGCTGTGTTTTCGCACACCACTAATAGCTTCCCATATATTGCGATATTTTCGCAAACCTCTCATAGATTCGCCCAGATTGCTGAGTTTTTGCACACTTCTCATAGCTTCCCCTATATCACTGTGTTTTCGCGCACCTCCCATACCTTCTGCTATATCGCTGTGTTATCGCGCACCTCTCATAGCTTCCCCTACATCCCTGTGTTTTTGCTCACCACCCAAGGCCTCCCCTATAGCGCTGTGTTTTCGCTCACCACTCATCCCTTCCCCTATATCGCTGTGATTTCGTGCACCTCCCGTAGCTTCCCCTATATCGCCATGTCTTCGCACACCTCTCATATATTCCCCTATAGTGCTGTGTTTTGGCGCACCTCTCATAGCTTTCCCAAAATCCATGTGCTTTCGCGCACCTACCATACATTCCACTATATCGCTGTGTTTTCACGCACCTCTCGTAGCTTCCTCATATCGACGTGTTTTTGCGCACCTCACATAGCTTCCCCTATATCGCTGTGTTTTCATGCACCTCACATTGCTTCTCCTACATCGTTGTGTTTTCGCGCACCTCTGATACTTTCAACTATGTCGATGTGGTTTCTCCCACCTCCCGTAGCTACGCCAATATCGATGTGTTTTCACGCACCTCTCATATCTTCCCCTATATCGCCGTGTTTTCACAGACGTCGCATAACTTCCCCTATTTTGCTGTGTTTTAGCGCACCTCTCATACCTTCCCTTACATAGCTGTGTTTTGAAGCACCTCCCATAGCTTCCCATATATCGCAGTGTTTTCGTGCACCTCTCATAGCTTCCCCGTATTGTTGTGTTTTCATGCACTTCATAGCTTCCCCGACATCGCTATATTTTTGCACACCGCTCATACCTTCTCCTATATCGCTGTGTTTTTACTCACCTCCTATAGCATCCCATATATCGCTGTGTTTTCACCGGCCTCTCATACTTTCCCCGACAGCACTATGTTTTCGCGCACCTCACATAGCTTCCCCTATATCGCTGTGTTTTCACGCACATCGCATTGCTTCCCCTACATGGTTGTGTTTTCGCGCACCTCTTGTAGTTTCCCCAATATCGATGTGCTTTCGCGCACCTCTCATACCTTTCCCTATGTTGCTGTGTTTTCACGCAACTCTCATATCTTCCCCCATATCACTGTATTTTTGCGCACCTCTTATATCTTCCCCTATATTGCCCTGTTTTCGCAGACCTCTCATAACTTGCCTATATTGCTGTGTTTTAGCGCACCTCTCATACCTTCCCTTGTATAGCTGTGCTTTGACGCACCTCCCATAGCTTCCCATATATCATAGTTTTCGCACACCTCTCATACATTCTCCTACATCGCAGTGTTTTCGCAATCCTCTCATACCTTCAACGATATCGCTGTGTTTTCGCACATGTTCCATACCTTCCATAAATTGCTGTGATTTCGCGCACCTCCCATAGCTTCCCCAATATTGCTGTGTTTTTGCGGACATCTCATACCTTCTGTTGTATCGATGTGTTTTCGCACACTTCTCATTGCTTCACCCATATCGTTGTGTTTTCGCGCACATCTCAGAGCTTCCCCTATATTGCTGTGTTTTCACAGACCTCTCATGACTCCCCCTATATTGCTGTGTTTTGGCGCACCTCTCATACCTCCTATATCGCTGTGTTATTGTGCACCTCTCATAGCTTCCCATATATTGCAATGTTTTCACGCACCCAAATCACTATTTTTTCACGCACCTCTCATAGTTCCCCCTATATCGCCGTGTTTTCGCGCACCGCACATAGCTTCCCCTACATCTCTGTGTCTTGGCGCACCTCTCATACTTTCTCCTATATCGCTATGTTTTCGCGCAACTCCCATAGCTTCCCATATAGCACTGTGTTTTTGTGCATCTCTCATATGTTCCCCTGTATCACTGTGTTTACACACACCTCCCATAGCTTTCCCATATCGCTATGTTTTCGCGCAACTCCCATAGCTTCCCCTATATCGCTGTGTTTGGCACACCTCACCTAGCTTCCCCTACATCACTGTGTTTTCTTGCACCTCTAATACCTTCCCATATATCGCTTGTTTTCATGCACCTCTCATACTTTCCCCTGTATCACTGTGTTTTCACACACCTCCCATAGCTTCCCTAATATCGCCATGTTTTTGCGCACCTGGCCTAGATTTCCCTATATCGCCGTGTTTTTGCTCACCTTGCATAGCTTCCCCTACATCACAGTGTTTTCTCGCACCTCTCATACCTTCCCCTATATCACTGTGTTTTTGCTCACCTTGCATAGCTTCCCCTACATCACAGTGTTTTCTCGCACCTCTCATACCTTCCCCTATATCACTGTGTTTTCGCTCACCTCTTAGAGATTCCCCTATGTCGCCGTGTTTTCGCTCACCTGTCATAACTTCCCCTATATTGTCATGTTTCCCCGCACCTCGCATACCTTCAACGATATTGCTGTGTTTTTGCGCATGTCCCATACCTTCCCATATATTGCTGTGATTTTGTGCACCTCCCATAGCTTCCCCTATATTGCTGTGTTTTTGCGGACATCTCATACCTTCTGCTGTATCAATGTGTTTTCGCAGACCGCTCATGCCTTCCCCTATATTGCTGTGTTTTAGCTCACCTATCATACCTTCCCCTATATCGCCCTGCTTTCACGCACCTCTCATAGCTTCCCATATATTGCCATGTTTTCGCGCACCTCTGATACCTTCTCCTATATCGCCGTGTTTTCGCGCATCTCTCACAGCTTCCCCCAAATCGTTGTTTTTGTGCGCACCTCTCATACATTCCGCTATAGCGCTGTATTTTCACGCACCTTGCATTGCTTCCCCTACATTGTTGTGTTTTCTCGCACCTCTTATACCTTCAGCTACGTGGATGTGTTTTCGCGCACCTCTCGTAGCTTCCCCCATATCAGTGTCTTTTTGCGCAACTCTCATATCTTCCCTTATATCGGGGTGTTTTCGCAGACCTCTTATAAATTCTGCTGTGTTTTAGCGCACCTCTCATACCTTCCCATATGTCGCTGTGTTTTGACACACCTCCCATATATCGCAGTGTTTTCACGCACCTCTCATAGCTTCCCCTATATCGCAGTGTTTTTGCGCACCTCTCATACCTTCTCCTATATCACCGTGTTTTCTTGCACCACCTATAGCTTCCTCTATATCACTGTGTTTTCACACGCCTCGCATACCACCCCCTATGTTACTGTGTTTTTACGCACCTCTCATACCGTCCCCTATATCGCTGCGTTTCGCGCACCTCCCATAACTTCCCCTATATAGCTGTGTTTTCGAGCAGATCCCATACCTTCCCCATATCGATGTGCTTTCACGCACCTCTCATCCCTTCCCCATATCGCTGTGTTCTCACGCACATCTCATACCGTCCCCTATATCGCTGCGTCTCGCGCACCTCCCATTCCTTCCCCTATACAGCTGTGTTTTCGGGCAGCTCCTATACCTTCCCCTATATCGATGTGTTTTCACGCACCTCTCATCCCTTCCCCATATCGCTGTGATTTCACGCACATCCCAGAACTTCCCCTATATCGCTGCATTTTCTCTCACCTCTCATACCTTCCCCTATATCGCTGTGTTTTCACGTACCTCTCATATATTCCCCTACATCTCTGTGTATTCGCGCACCTCTCGTACCTTCCCTTATATCTTCGTGTTTTCACAGACCTCTCATGCCTTCCCCTATATTGCTGTGTTTTAGCACATTCCTGATACCTTCCCCTATATCGCTGTTTTTTCACGCACCTCCCCTCATCACTTCCCCTATATCGCTCTGCTTTTACGCACCTCTCATACCTTTCCCTATATCACTGTGTTATTGTGCACCTCCCACAGCTTCCCTATATCGCTATGTTTTCTCACACCTCTCATACCTTCCCCTATATCGCTATGTTTTCGCACAACTCCCATAGCTTCCCCTATATCGCTGCGTTTTCTGGCACCTCCCATAGCTTCCCAATATCATTGTATTATTGCACACCTCTGATACCTTCACCAATATCGCTGGTTTTCGCTCACCTCTTATAGCTTCCCCTATATCGCGAAGTTTTCGTGCACCACTTATATCTTCCACTATATCGCTGTGTTTTCGCACGCGTCCCATAACTTCACGTATATTGCTGTGTTTCCGCGCACCTCCCATAGTTTCCCCTGTATCGCCGTGTTTTTGCTCACCTCTCATAGATTCCCCTATATCTGAGAAGAGCAAGAAGGGGCATGATAAGGCCTTGGTGAGTAGGGTAAAGGAAAACCCCAAGGCATTCTTCAATTATGTGAAGAAAAGAAGGATGACAGGAGTGAAGGTAGGACCGATTAGAGATAAAGGTGGGAAGATGTACCTGGAGGCTGTGGAAGTGAACGAGGTCCTCAATGAATACTTCTCTTCGGCATTCACCAATGAGAGGGAAGTTGATGATGGTGAGGACAATATGAGTGAGGTTGATGTTCTGGAGCACATTGATATTAAGGGAGAGGAGGTGTTGGAGTTGTTAAAATACATTAGGATAGATAAGTCCCCGGGGCCTGATGGAATATTCCCCAGGCTGCTCCATGAGGCGAGAGAAGAGATTGCTGAGCCTCTGGCTAGGATCTTTATGTCCTCGTTGTCCACGGGAATGGTACTGGAGGATTGGAGGGAGGTGAATGTTGTTTCCTTGATCAAAAAAGGTAGTAAGGATAGTCCGGGTAATTACAGACCAGTGAGCCTTACGTCTGTGGTGGGAAAGCTGTTGGAAAAGATTCTTAGAGATAGGATCTATAGGCATTTAGAGAATCATGGTCTGATCCGGGACAGTAAGCATGGCTTTGTGAAGGGCAGATCATGTCTAACAAGCCTGATAGAGTTCTTTGAGGAGGTGACCAGGCATATAGATGAGGGTAGTGCAGTAGATGTTATCTATATGGATTTTAGTAAGGCATTTGACAAGGTTCCACACGGTAGGCTTATTCAGAAAGTTAGAAGGCATGGGATCCAGGGAAGTTTGGCCAGGTGGATTCAGAATTGGCTTGCCTGCAGAAGGCAGAGGGTGGTAGTGGAGGGAGTACATTCAGATTGGAGGATTGTGACTAGTGGTGTCCCACAAGGATCTGTTCTGGAACCTCTACTTTTCGTGATTTTTATTAAGGACCTGGATGTGGGGGTAGAAGGGTGGGTTGGCAAGTTTGCAGACGACACAAAGGTTAGTGGTGTTGTAGATAGTGTAGAGGATTGTCAAAGATTGCAGAGAGACATTGATAGGATGCAGTAGTGGGCTGAGAACTGGCAGGTGGAGTTCAACCCAGAGAAGTGTGAGGTGGTTCACTTTGGAAGGACAAACTCCAAGGCAAAGTAAATGGCAGGATACTTGGTAGTGTGGAGGAGCAGAGGGATCTCGGGGTACATGTCCACAGATCCCTGAAAGTTGCCTCACAGGTCGATAGGGTAGTTAAGAAAACTTATGTTAAGTTAGCTTTCATAAGTCGAGGGATAGAGTTTAAGAGTCGTGATGTAATGATGCAGCTCTATAAAACTCTGGTTAGGTCACACTTGGAGTACTGTGTCCAGTTCTGGTCACCTCACTATAGGAAGGATGTGGAAGCACTGGAAAGGGTACAGAGGAGATTTACCAGGATGCTGCCTGGTTTAGAGAGTATGCATTATGATCAGAGATTAAGGGAGCTAGGGCTTTACTCTTTGGAAAGAAGGAGGATGAGAGGAGACATGATAGAGGTGTACAAGATAATAAGAGGAATAGATAGAGTGGATAGCCAGTGCACCACTGCTCAATACAAGAGGACATGGCTTTAAGGTAAGGGGTGGGAAGTTCAAGGGGGATATTAGAGGAAGGCTTTTTACTCAGAGAGTGGTTGGTGCGTGGAATGCACTGCCTGAGTCAGTGGTGGAGGCAGATACACTAGTGAAGTTTAAGAGTCTACTAGACAGGTATATGGAGGAATCTAAGGTGGAGGCTTATATGGGAGGCAGGGTTTGAGGGTCAGCACAACATTGTGGGCCGAAGGGCCTGTACTGTGCTGTACTATTCTATGTATATCTATAACACATCGCCGTGTTTTTGCGCACCTCTCATACCTTCCCATATACTGCTGTGATTTCGCGCACATCCCATAGCTTCCCCTATATTGCTGTGCTTTTGCAGACATTTCATACCTTCTGCTGTATCGATGTGTATTCGTACACCTCTCACTGCTTCCCCTATATCGCTGTGTTTTCGTGCACGTCTCAGAGCTTCCCCTATATTGCTGTATTTTCGCACACCTCTCATACCTTCTCCTTTTATCGCCATGCTTTCACGCACCTCCCATAGCTCCCCCATATTGCTGTGTTTTAGCGCACCTCTCATACCTTCCCCTATATCACCCTGCTTTCACGCACCTCTCATAGCTTCCCATATACCGCTTTGTTTTTGCGCACCTCTCATATATTCCACTATAGTGCTGTGTTTTTGCGCACATCTCACAGCTTCCCCTATATCGCTATGTTTTCGCGCAACTCCCATAGCTTCCCATATATCGCTGTGTTTTCGCACACCTCCCATAGCTTCCTCAAGATCGCTGTGTTTTCTCGCACCTTCCATAACTTCCCAATATCATTGTATTTTCACGCACCTCTGATACCTTCCCCAATATCACTGGTTTTCGCTCACCTCCTATAGGTTCCCCTATATCGCCATGTTTTCGTGCACCACTCATATCTTCCACTATATCGCTGTGTTTTCGTGCGCGTCCCATAACTTCCCGTATATTGCTGTGTTTCTGCGCACCTCCCAGTGTTTCCCATATATCGCCGTGCTGTCGCGCACCTCCCATAGGTTCCCATATATCACCATGTTTTCGTGCACCTCTCATACATTCCCCTATAGCGCTGTGTTTTCGCGCACCTCTCATAGCTTTCCCAAAATCTCTGTGTTTTAGCACACCTCTCCTACATTCCACTATATCGCTGTGTTTTTGCTCACCTCTCATAGCTGCCACTATATCGCCGTGTTTTCGCGCAGCTCTCATACCTTCCCCTATAGAGCTGTTTTCTCTCACCTCTCATACCTTCCCGTATATCGCCGTGTTTTTGCGTACCTCTCATACATTCCCCTACATCACTGTGTTTTTGCGCACCTCTCATAATTTCCCCTATATCGCCTGTTTTCGCAGACCTCTCGTGCCTTCCCCTATATTGCTGTGTTTTAGCACACCTTCCATAGCTTCCCCTGTGTCACTGTGCTCTCGTGCACCTCTCATCACTTCCCCTATATCGCTCTGCTTTTGCGCACCTCCCATAGCTTCCCCTACATCGCAGTGTTTTAGGGCACCTCTCATAACTTCCCCTTTCTTGCCCTGTTTGCACTTGCCTCCCATAGCTTCCCATATATCACCGTGTTTTTGCACACTTCTCATAGCTTCCCCCGAATTGCTGTGTTTTCGCACACCTCTCATACCCTCTCCTATATCGCCATGTTTTCACGCACCTCCCATCGCTTCCCCTATATCGCCGTGTTTTCGCGCACCGCACATGGCTTCTCCTACATCTCTGTGTCTTCGCGCACTTCTCATACCTTCTCCTATATCGCTGTTTTCGCTCAACTCCCATAGCTTCCCATATATCGCTGTGTTTTTGTGCACCTCTCATACGTTCCCCTGTATCACTGTGTTTTCGCACACCTCCCATAGCTTCCCAATAGCAGAGTTTTTGCGCACCTCTGATACTTTAGTCAATATCGCTGTGTTTTCGCTCAGCTCTTATAGCTTCACCTATATCGCCGTGTTTTCATGCACCTCCCATCGCTTCCCCTATATCGCTGAGTTTTCTCGTACCCCTCATGCCTTCCCATACATCGCTCTGTTTTCGCGCACCTCTCATAGATTTCCCTATAATTCTTTGTTATCGCGCACCTCTCGTAGCTTCCCCAATATCGCTGTGTTTTCATGCACACCCCATAGCTTGCCCTATATCGCTGTGTTTTCACGCACCTCTCATCCCTTCCCCTATATCGCTGTGATTTTGCGCCCTTCACATTAGCTTCTTCTGTTTCGCTGTGTTTTCGCTCACCTCCCATAGCTTCCCCTATATCGCCGTGTTTTCGCGCTCTTCTCATACATTCCACTACATCGCCATGTTTTCTCACACCGCTCATACCTTCCTCTATATCGCTGTGGTTTCACGCACCTCTCATCCCTTCCCCTATATCGCCGTGTTTTCGCGCTCTTCTCATACATTCCACTACATCGCCATGTTTTCTCACACCGCTCATACCTTCCTCTATATCGGTGTGTTTTCACACACCTCGCATAGCTTCCCCTATATCGCTGTGTTCTTGGGCATCTCTCATAGCTTCCCCTATATTGCGATGCTTTCGTGCACCTCTCATAGCTTCCCTAATATCGCCGTGTTTTTGCGCACCTCGCATATCTTCCCCTACATCACAGTGTTTTCACGCACCTCTCATAGCTTCCATAATATCGCCGTGTTTTTACGCACCCCGCATGGCTTCCCCTATATTGCGATGTTTTCGTGCACCTCTCATAACTTCTCCTATATCGCTGTGTTTTCGCGCACCTCTCATAGCTTCCTTAATATCGCCATGTTTTTGCGTACCTCGCATAGCTTCCCCTACATCGCAGTGTTTTCAGGCACCTCTCATAGCTTCCATAATATTGCCGTGTTTTTGCGCACCTTCAATAGCTTCCCCTACATTGCTGTGTTTTCGCTCACCTCTCATACCTTCAACGATATCGCTGTGTTTTCGCGCATGTCCTACACATTCCCCTATATTGCTGTGTTTTTGCGGACATCTCATACCTTCTCCTGTATTGAAGTGTTTTCGCACACATCTCATAGCTTCCCCCAAATCGCTGTTTTTTCGCGCACCTCTCATAGTTTCCCTTATATCGCGATGTTTTCGCGCACTGCACATAGCTTCCCCTACATCTCCGTGTCTTCGCGCACCTCTCATACCTTCTCCTGTATCGCTATGTTTTCGCGCAACTGCCATAGCTTCCCCTATATCGCAGTGTTTTCCTGCACCTCCCATAGCTTTCCCATATCATTGTGTTTTCGCGCACTTCTGATACCTTCCCAAATATCGCTGTGTTTTCACGCACCACTCATATCTTCCAATATATTGCTGTGTTTTTGCACGCGTCCCATAACTTCCTGTATATTGCTGTGTTTCCGCGCACCTCCCATAGGTTCCTCTACATCGCCATGTTTTCGCGCACCTCTCATACATTCCCCTATAGTGCTGTTTTCGCGCACCTCTCAGAGTTTTCCCAAAATCTCTGTGTTTTCGCGCACCTCTCAGAGTTTTCCCAAAACCTTTGTGTTTTCGCGCACCTCTCCTACACTCCACTATATCGCTGTGTTTTCGCGCACTTCTCTTAGCTTCCCCATATCGATGTGTTTTCATGCACCTCTCATACCTTCCCCTATTTCGCTGTGTTTTCATGCACCTCGCATTGCTTCCCTACGTCGCCGTGTTTCTGCGCACCTCTCAAATCTTCCCCTACATCGTGGTGTTATCGCACACCTCTCATAGCTTCCCCTATATCGCTCTATTTTCGCGCACTTCTCATACCTTGCCCTATATCGCTCTGTTTTTGCTCACCTCTCATAGCTGCCACTATATTGCCATGTTATCGCGCAGCTCTCATACCTTCCCCTATAGAGCTGCGTTCTTTCTCACCTCTCATACCTTCCGAGAACTCGCTGTGTTTTCGCATACCTCTCATACATTCCCCTACATCGCTGTGTTTTTGCGCACCTCTCATACCTTCCCCTATATCGCCGTGTTTTCACAGACCTCTCATGCCTTCCCCTATATTGTTGTGTTTCAGCGCATCTCTGATACCTTCCCCTATATCGCTGTTTTTACACGCACCTCTCATACCTTCCTCAATATCACTGTGCTTTCGAGCACGTCATATCTTCTCCTATATCTCTGTGTCATCAAGCAGTTCTCATATCTTCCCTTATATTGTTCAGTTTTCACGCACCTCCCATAGCTTCCCCTACATCACTGTGCTTTTGCGCACCTCTCATGCCTTCCCCTATGTCGCCCTGCTTTCACGCACCTCCCATAGCTTCCCATATATCGGCGTGTTTTTGCGCACCTCTCATACCTTCCCCTATATCACTGTGTTATCGTGCACCTCTCATAGCTTCCCATATATTGAGATGTTTTCACGCACCTCCCATAGGTTCCCCTATATCATTATGTTTTCTTACATCTCTCATACCTTCCCCTATATCGCCATGTTTTCACTCAACTCCCATAGCTTCCCATATATCGCTGTGTTTTCGCACACCTCCCATAGCTTCCCCTATATCATTGTGTTTTCCCGCACCTCCCATTGGTTTCCAATATCATTATGTTTTCGTGCACCTCTGATACCTTCCCCAATATCGCTGTGTTTTCACTTACCTCTTATAGCTTCCCCTATATCGCGATGTTTTCGCGCACCACTCATATCTTCTACTATATCGCTGTGTTTTTGCGCGCGTCCCATATCTTCCTGTATATTACTGTGTTTCCGCGCACCTCCCATAGGTTCCTCTATATCATCATGTTTTTGCGCACCTCTCATAGCTTTCCCAAAATCTCTGTTTTTGCGCACCTCTCTTACATTCCACTATATCGCTGTGTTTTTGCGCGCGTCCCATATCTTCCTGTATATTGCTGTGTTTCCGCGCACCTCCCATAGGTTCCCCTATATCACCATGTTTTTGCGCACCTCTCATAGCTTTCCCAAAATCTCTGTTTTCGCGCACCTCTCTTACATTCCACTATATCGCTGTGTTTTCGCACACTTCTCTTAGCTTCCCCATATCGATGTGTTTTCGTGCACCTCTCATACCTTCCTCTATTTCGCTGTGTTTTCACGCACCTCGCTTTGCTTCCCCTACATTGCCGTGTTTCTGCGCACCTCTCATATCTTCCCCTATCTCACTCTATTTTCACGCACTTCTCATACCTTTCCCTATATCACTGTGTTTTTCCTCACCTCTCATAGCTGTCACTATATTGCCATGTTTTCGCGCAGCTCACATACCTTCCCCTATAGAGCTGCATTCTGTCTCACCTCTCATACCTTCTGCTAATTCGCCGTGTTTCTGCGTACCTCTCATAAATTCCCCTATATCGCTGTGTTTTCGTGCACCTCTCATACCTTCCCCTATATCGCCGTGTTTTCGCGCACATGTCATATCTTCTCCTATATCGCTGTGTCATCAAGCAGATCTCATAACTTCCCTTATATTGCTCAGTTTTCACGCATATCCCATAGCTTCCCCTATGTTGCTGTGCTTTCGTGCACCTCTCATCACTTCCTCTAAATCGCTCTGCTTTCACGCACCTCCCATAGCTTCCTCTACAACGCTCCGCTTTTGCGCACCTCTCATACCTTCCCGTATATCACTATGTTATCGTGCACCTCTCATAGCTAACCCTCTACGGTTGTGTTCTCGTGCACCTCTCATAGCTTCCCATATATTGAGATGTTTTCACGCACCTCCCATAGGTTCCCCTATATCACTATGTTTTCTCGCACCTCTCATACCTTCCCCTATATTTCTGTGTTTTCGCGAACCTCTCATAGCTTTCCCAAAATCTCTGTGTTTTCGCGCACCTCTCATGCCTTCCCCTGTATCGCTCTGTTTTCCTGCACCTTGCATAGACTCCCATATATTGCTGTGTTTTCGCGCACTTCTCATACCTTCCCCATATCGCTGTGTTTTCGCACACCTCCAATAGCTTCCCCTATATCACTGTGTTTTCTCGCACCTCTCATGGCTTCCCAATATTATTGTGTTTTCGTGCACTTCTGATACCTTCCCCAATATCGCTGTGATTTTGCTCACCTCTTATAGCTTCCTCTATATTGCCGTGTTTTCGCGCACCTCTCATATGTTCCACTATATCGCTGTGTTTGCGCGCACGTCCCATAACATTCCGTATTTTGCTGTGTTTCCGTGCACCTCCCATAGCTTCGCATAAATCGCCGTGGTTTCGTGCAGCTCTCATACATTCCCCTACATTGCCTTGGTTTGCGCACCTCTCATACCTTCCCCTATATCGCTTTGTTATCACATACTTCTCATAGCTTCCCCTCTACCGCTGTGTTCTCGTGCACCTCTGATAGTTTCCCATATATTGCGACGTCTTCGTGCACCTCTCATAGCTTCCCCCAAATCGCTGTGTTTTCGCACACCTCACATCGCTTCCCCTACATCTCTGTGTTTTCGCACACCTCCCATAGCTTCACCTATAATGCTGTGTTTTTGCTCATCTCTCATAGCTTTGCCTATATCGCCGTGTTCTCACACACCTCTCATACATTCCCCTTTTTAGCTGAGTTTTCACTCATCTGTCATACCTACTTCTATATCGCCATGTTTTTGTGCACCTCCTATAGCTTCCTCAATAACGCTGTGTTTTCGTGCACCTCTCATACCTTAGCCTATATCACTGTGCTTTTCCGCAACTCCCATTGCTTTCCAATATCATTGTGTTTTCGCGCACCTCTGATACCTTCCCAAATATCGCTGTGTTTTCGCTTACCTCTTATAGCTTCCCCTATATCGCGATGTTTTCGCGCACCACTCATATCTTCCACTATATTGCTGTGTTTTTGCGTGCGTCCCATAACTTCCTGCATATTGCTGTGTTTCCGCGCACCTCCCATAGGTTCCCCTATATCACCATGTTTTCGCGCACCTCTTATACATTACCCTGTAGCGCTGTTTTCGCGCACCTCTCATAGTTTTCCCAAAATCTCTGTGTTTTCGTGCACCTCTCCTACATTCCACTATATCGCTGTGTTTTCGCACACATCTCTTAGCTTCCCCATATCGATGTGTTTTCGCGCACCTCTCATTGCTTCCTCTACATCGCCATGTTTCTGCGCACCTCTCATATCTTCTCCTACATCGTGGTGTTATCGCACACGTCTCATAGCTTCCCCTATATCGCTCTATTTTCACGCACTTCTCATACCTTCCCCTATATCGCTGTGTTTTTGCTCATCTCTCATAGCTGCCACTATATTGCCATGTTTTCGCGCAGCTCTCATACCACCCCCTATAGAGCTGCGTTCTTTCTCACCTCTCATACCTTCCCCTTTATCGCCGTGTTTTCACAGACCTCTCATGCCTTCCCCTATATTGCTGTGTTTTCTCTCACTTCCCATCGCTTTCCAATATCATTGTGTTTCAGTGCATCTCTGATACCTTCCCCTATATCGCTGTTTTTTCATGCACCTCCCATAGCTTCCCCTATGTTACTGACTTTCATGCACCTCTCATCACTTCCTCTATATCGCTACGTTTTTGCGCAACTCCCATAGCTTCCGCTATATTGCTGTGTTTTCTCTCACTTCCCATTGCTTTCCAATATCATTGTGTTTTCGCGCACCTCTGATACCTTTCCCAATATCGCTGTGTTTTCGCTTACCTCTTATAGCTTCCCCTATATCGCGATGTTTTCGCGCACCACTCATATCTTCCAATATATTGCTGTGTTTCCGCGCACCTCCCATAGGTTCCTCTACATCGCCATGTTTTCGCGCACCTCTCATACATTCCCCTATAGTGCTGTTTTCGCGCACCTCTCAGAGTTTTCCCAAAATCTCTGTGTTTTCGCGCACCTCTCAGAGTTTTCCCAAAATCTCTGTGTTTTCGCGCACCTCTCAGAGTTTTCCCAAAACCTTTGTGTTTTCGCGCACCTCTCCTACACTCCACTATATCACTGTGTTTTCGCGCACTTCTCTTAGCTTCCCCATATCGATGTGTTTTCATGCACCTCTCGTACCTTCCCCTATTTCGCTGTGTTTTCACGCACCTCACATTGCTTCCCTACGTCGCCGTGTTTCTGCGCACCTCTCAAATCTTCCCCTACATCGTGGTGTTATCGCACACCTCTCATAGCTTCCCCTATATCGCTCTGTTTTTGCTCACCTCTCATAGCTGCCACTATATTGCCATGTTATCGCGCAGCTCTCATACCTTCCCCTATAGAGCTGCGTTCTTTCTCACCTCTCATACCTTCCGAGAATTCGCTGTGTTTTCGCGTACCTCTCATACATTCCCCTACATCGCTGTGTTTTTGCGCACCTCTCATACCTTCCCCTATATCGCCGTGTTTTCGCAGACCTCTCATGCCTTCCCCAATATTGTGGTGTTTCAGCGCATCTCTGATACCTTCCCCTATATCGCTGTTTTTTCACGCACCTCTCATACCTTCCTCAATATCACTGTGTTTTCGAGCACATGTCATATCTTCTCCTATATCGCTGTGTCATCAAGCAGTTGTCATAACTTCCCTTATATTGCTCAGTTTTCACGCACCTCCCATAGCTTCCCCTACATCACTGTGCTTTTGCGCACCTCTCATGCCTTCCCCTATGTCACCCTGCTTTCACGCACCTCCCATAGCTTCCCATATATCGGCGTGTTTTTGCGCACCTCTCATACCTTCCCCTATATCGCCATGTTTTCACTCAACTCCCATAGCTTCCCATATATCGCTGTGTTTTCGCACACCTCCCATAGCTTCCCCTATATCATTGTGTTTTCCCGCACCTCCCATTGCTTTCCAATATCATTATGTTTTCGCGCACCTCTGATACCTTCCCCAATATCGCTGTGTTTTTGCTTACCTCTTATAGCTTCCCCTATATCGCGATGTTTTCGCGCACCACTCATATCTTCCACTATATCGCTGGGTTTTTGCGCGCGTCCCATAAATTCCTGTATATTGCTGTGTTTCCGCGCATCTCCCATAGGTTCCCCTATATCGCCATGTTTTCGCGCACCTCTCATACATTCCCCTATAGCGCTGTTTTCGCGCACCTCTCATAGCTTTCCCAAAATCTCTGTTTTCGCGCACCTCTCCTACATTCCCCTATAGTGCTGTTTTCGCGCACCTCTCAGAGTTTTCCCAAAATCTCTGTGTTTTCGCGCACCTCTCAGAGTTTTCCCAAAACCTTTGTGTTTTCGCGCACCTCTCCTACACTCCACTATATCGCTGTGTTTTTGCGCACTTCTCTTAGCTTCCCCATATCGATGTGTTTTCATGCACCTCTCATACCTTCCTCTATTTCGCTGTGTTTTCACGCACCTTACATTGCTTCCTCTACATCGCCGTGTTTCTGCGCACCTCTCATATCTTCCCCTATATTGCGGTGTTATTGCACACCTCTCATATCTTCCCCTATCTTGCTCTATTTTCACGCACTTCTCATACCTTCCCCTATATCGCTGTGTTTTTCCTCACTTCTCATAGCTGTCACTATATTGCCATGTTTTCGCGCAGCTCACATACAGCCCCCTATAGAGCTGCGTTCTTTCTCACCTCTCATACCTTCCGCTAATTCGCCGTGTTTTCACGTACCTCTCATACATTCCCCTACATCGCTGTGTTTTCGCGCACCTTTCATACCTTCCCCTATATCGCAGTGTTTTCGCGCACATGTCATATCTTCTCCTATATTGCTGTGTCATCAAGCAGCTCTCTTAACTTCCCTTATATTGCTCAGTTTTCACGCATATCCCATAGCTTCCCCTATATCGCCCTGCTTTCACACAGCTCCCATAGCTTCCCATATATCGGCGTGTTTTTGCGCACCTCTCGTACCTTCCCCTATATCACTGTGTTATCGTGCACCTCTCATAGCTAACCCTCTACCGCTGTGCTCTCGTACACCTCTCATAGCTTCCCATATATTGAGATGCTTTCACGCACCTCCCATAGGTTCTCCTATATCACTGTTTTCTCGCAACACTCATACCTTCCTCTATATCGCTACGTTTCCGCGCAACTCCCATAGCTTCCCCTATATCGCTGTGTTTTCCCGCACCTCCCATTGCTTTCCAATATCATTGTGTTTTTGCGCACCTCTCCTACATTCCATTATATCGCTGTGTTTTTGCGCACTTCTCTTAGCTTCCCCATATCGATGTGTTTTCGTGCACCTCTCATACCTTCCCCTATTTCGCTGTGTTTTCACGCACCAAGCATTGCTTCCCTACGTCGCCGTGTTTCTGCGCACCTCTCATACCTTCCCCTATATCGCCGTGTTATCGCAGACCTCTCATGCCTTCCCCTATATTGCTGTGTTTCAGCGCACCTCTGATACCTTCCCCTATGTCGCTGTTTTTTCACGCACCTCTCATACCTTCCCCAATATCACCGTGTTTTCGCGTAGATGTCATATCTTCTCCTATATCGCTGTGTCATCAAGCAGCTCTGATAACTTCCCTTATATTGCTCAGTTTTCACGCATCTCCCATAGCTTCCCCTATGTTGCTGTGCTTTCGTGCACCTCTCATCACTTCCTCTATATTGCTCTGCTTTCACGCACCTCCCAAAGCTTCCCATATATCGGCGTGCTTTTGCGCACCTCTCATACCTTCCCCTATATCACTGTGTTATCGTGCACCTCTCATAGCTAACCCTCTACCGCTGTGTTCTCGTGCACCTCTCATAGCTTCCCATATATTGAGATGTTTTCACGCACCTCCCATAGGTTCCCCTAAATCGCTGTTTTCTCGCACCTCTCATACCTTCCCCTATATCGCTACGTTTTCACGCAACTCCCATAGCTTCCCAAATATCGCTGTGTTTTCGCACACCTCCCATAGCTTCCCCTATATCGCTGTGTTTTCCCACACCTCCCATTGCTTTCCAATATCATTGTGTTTTCGCGCACCTCTGCTACCTTCCCAAATATCGCTGTGTTTTCGCTTACCTCTTATACCTTCCCCTATATCGCGATTTTTTCACGCACCACTCATATCTTCCACTATATCGCTGTGTTTTCACGTGCGTCCTGTAACTTCCCGTATATTGCTGTGTTTCCGCACACCTCCCATAGGTTCCCCTACCTCGCCATGTTTTTGCGAACCTCTCAAACATTCCCCTATAGCACTGTGTTTTTGCGTACCTCTCATAGCTTTCCCAAAATCTCTGTGTTTTTGCACTCCTCTCATATCTCTTCCTATATCGCCGTGTTTTCACGCACCTCACATAGGTTCCCCAATATCGCTGTATTTTCTCGCACCTCTCATGCCTTCCCCTGTATCGCTCTGTTTTCCTGCAGTTTGCATAGACTCCCATATATTGCTGTGTTTTTGCGCACTTCTCATACCATCCCCTATATCGCTGTGTTTTTGCTCACCTCTCATAGCTGCCACTATATAGCCGAGTTTTCGCACCACTCTCATACCTTCCCCTATATTGCTGTGTTTTCGCACACCTCCCATAGCTTCCCCTATATCGCTGTGTTTTCCCGCACCTCTCATGGCTTCCCAATATCGTTGTGGTTTCGTGCACCTCTGATACCATCCCCAATATCGCCGTGGTTTCGCGCAGCTCTCATACATTTCCCTAAATTGCCGTGGTTTGCGCACCTCTCATACCTTCCCCTATATCGCTTTGTTATCACGCACTTCTCATAGCTTCCCCTCTGCCGCTGTGTTCTCGTGCACCTCTCATAGCTTCCCATATATTGCGACGTGTTCGTGCACCTCTCATAGCTTCCCCCAAATCGCTGTATTTTCGCGCACCTCTAATAGCTTCCCCTATAATGCTGTGTTTTCGCGCACCTCACATCGCTTCCCCTACATCTCTGTGTTTTCGCGCACCTCTCATATCTTCTCCTATATCGCCGTGTTTTCACGCACCTCCCATAGCTTCCCAGTTATCGCTGTGTTTTTGCGTACCTCTCATGCCTTTCCCTGTATCGCTGTGTTTTCGCACACCTCCCTTAGCTTCACCTATATCGCTGTGTTTTTGCTCATCTCTCATAGCTTTGCCTATATCACCGTGTTCTCACGCACCTCTCATACATTCCCCTTTTTAGCTGTGTTTTCGCTCATCTGTCATACCAACTCCTATGTCGCCGTCTTTTTGTGCACCTCCTATATCTTCCTCAATCTCGCTGTGTTTTCGTGCACCTCTCATACCTTCGCCTATATCACTGTGTTTTCCCGCAACTCCCATTACTTTCCAATATCATTGTGTTTTCGCGCACCTCTGATACTTTCTACAATATCGCTGTGTTTTCGCTTACCTCTTATAGCTTCCCCTATATCGCGATGTTTTCGCGCACCTCTCCTATCTTCCACTATATCGCTGTGTTTTGCGTGCGTCCCATAACTTCCTGTATATTGCTGTGTTTCCGCGCACCTCCCATAGGTTCCCCTATATCACCATGTTTTCGCGCACCTCTTATACATTACCCTGTAGCGCTGTTTTCGCGCACCTCTCATCGCTTTCCCAAAATCTCTGTGTTTTCGTGCACCTCTCATACCTTCCCCTATATCGCCGTGTTTTCGCAGACCTCTCATGCCTTCCCCTACATCGCTGTGCTTTTGCGCACCTCTCATACCTTCCCCTATATCACTACGTTTTTGCGCAACTCCCATAGCTTCCGATATATCGCTGTGTTTTCACACACCTCCCATAGCTTCCCCTATATTGCTGTGTTTTCTCTCACTTCCCATTGCTTTCCAATATCATTGTGTTTTCACGCACCTCTGATACCTTCCCCAATATCGCCGTGTTTTCGTTTACCTCTTACAGCTTCCCCATATCGCGATGTTTTCGCGCACCACTCATATCTTCCACTAAATCGCTGTGTTTTTGCGCGCATCCCACAACTTCCTGTATATTGCTGTGTTTCTGTGCACCTCCCGTAGGTTCCTCTATATCGCCATGTTTTCGCGCACCTCTCATACATTCCCCTATAGTGCTGTTTTTGCGCACCTCTCATAGCTTTCCCAAAATCTCTGTGTTTTCGCGCACCTCTCCTACATTCCACTATGTCGCTGTGTTTTCGCGCACTTCTCTTAGCTTCCCCATATCGATGTGTTTTCGTGCACCTCTCATACCTTCCCCTATTTCGCTGTGTTTTCACGCACCTCGCATTGCTTCCCTACATCGCCGTGTTTCTGCGCACCTCTCATATCTTCCCCTACATCGTGGTGTTATCGCACACCTCTCATAGCTTCCCCTATATCGCTCAACTTTCGTGCACTTCTCATGCCTTCCCCTATATCGCTGTGTTTTTGCTCTCCTCTCATAGCTACCACTATATTGCCATGTTTTCACGCAGCTCACATACCTTCCCCTATAGAGCTGCGTACTGTCTCACGTCTCATACCTTCCGCTAATTCTCCGTGTTTTCGCGTACCTCTCATACATTCCCCTACATTGCTGTGTTTTCGCACAGTTCTCATACTTTCTCCTATATCGCCGTGTTTTCGCAGACCTCTCATGCCTTCCCCTATATTGCTGTGTTTCAGCGCATCTCTGATACCTTCCCCTATATCGCTGTTTTTTCACGCACCTCTCATACTTTCCCCAATATCACCGTGTTTTCGCGCACACGTCACATCTTCTCCTATATCGCTGTGTCATCAAGCAGCTCTGATAACTTCCCCTATATTGCTCAGTTTTCACGCATCTCCTATAGCTTCCCCTATGTTGCTGTGCTTTCGTGCACCTCTCATCACTTCCTCTATATCGCCCTGCTTTCACACACCTCCCATATCTTCCCATATATTGCCATGTTTTTGTGCACCTCTCATACTTTCCCCTATATCATTGTGTTATCGTGCACCTCTCATAGCTAACGCTCTACCACGCGTCCCATAACTTCCTGTATATTGCTGTCTTTCCGCGCACCTCCCATAGGTTCCTCTATATCGCCATGTTTTCGCACACCTCTCATACATTCCCTTATAGCACTGTTTTCGCGCACCTCTCATAGCTTTCACAAAATCTCTGTGTTTTCGCTCACCTCTCCTACATTCCACTATATCGCTGTGTTTTCGCGCACTTCTCTTAGCTTCCCCATATCGATGTGTTTTCGTGCACCTCTCATACCTTCCCCTATTTCGCTGTGTTTTCACGCACCTCGCATTGCTTCCCTTACATTGCCGTGTTTCTGCGCACCTCTCATACCTTCCCCTATATCGCCGTGTTATCGCAGACCTATCATGCCTTCCCCTATATTGCTGTGTTTCAGCGCACCTCTGATACCTTCCCCTATATCGCTGTCTTTTCACGCACCTCTCATACCTTCCCCAATATCACCGTGTTTTCGCGCAGATGTCATATCTTCTCCTATATCGCTGTGTCATAAAGCAGCTCTCATAACTTCCCTTATATTGCTCAGTATTCACGCATCTCCCATAGCTTCCCCTATGTTGCTGTGCTTTCGTGCACCTCTCATCACTTCCTTTATATCGCTCTGCTTTCACGCACCTCCCATAGCTTCCCATATATCGGCGTGTTTTTGCGCACCTCTCATACCTTCCCCTATATCACTGTGTTTTCACGCACCTCTCATGCCGTCCCCTATATCGCTGCATTTTCGCGCACACCCATCGCTTGCACTATGTCGACATGTTTTCAAGCACTACTCATGCCTTCACGTATATCGCCGTGTGTTCGCGCACCTCCCATAACTTCCCCTATATCAATGTGTTTTCGCGCACCTCTCACAGATTTCCATATATTGCAATTTTTTCGCGCACCTTTCATAGCTTCCGCGATATCCCTGTGATTTCCGGCACCTCCCAAGGCTTCCCCTATACCGCTGTGTTATCGCTCACCTCTCATAGCTTCCCCTATGTCATTCTGTTTTCGCGCACCTCTCATACCTTCCCCTACATCCCTGTGTTTTTGCTCACCTCCCAAGGCTTCCAATATAGCGCTGTGTTTTCGCTCACCAATCATAGCTTCCCCTATATCACCGTGTTTTCGCGCAGATCTCATTACTACCCCTATATCGCTGTGTTATCAAGCAGATCACATAACTTCCTCTATATCGCCATGATTTCACGGACTTCTCATAGCTTCCCATTATTTGCTGTGTTTTCGCGCACCACTAATAGCTTCCCATATATTGCGATATTTTCGCAAACCTCTCATAGGTTCGCCAAAATCGCGGTGTTTTTGCACATTTCTCATAGCTTCCCCTATATCTTTGTGTTTTCGCGCACCTCTCATAGCTTCCCTTCTATCGCTGTGTTTTCATGCACCTCTCCTGGCTTTCCATATATTGCAATGCTTTCGCGCACCTCTCATAGCTTCCCATATATCATTGTGATTTCGCGCACCTCCGAAGGTTTCCCCTATATCGCTGTGTTATCGCTCACCTCTCATAGCTTCCCCTATGTCGTTCTGTTTTTGCGCACCTCTCATAGCTTTCCGTATATTGCAATGCTTCGCGCACCTCTCAAAGCTTCCCCGATAGCAATGTGATTTCGCGCCCCTCCCAAGGCTTCCCCTATATCGCTGTGTTATCGCTCACCTCTCATAGCTCCCCTATGTCGTTCTGTTTTCGCGCACCTCTCATACCTTCCCCTAAATCCCTGTGTTTTTGCTCACCTCCCAAGGCTTCCCCTATAGCGCTGTGTTTTCGCTCACCACTCATATCTTCCCCTATATCACCGTGTTTTCGCGCAGATCTCATTACTTCCCCTATATCACTGTGTTATCAAGCAGCTCACATAACTTCCTCTATATCGCTATGTTTTCAGGGACCACTCATAGCTTCTCATTTTTCGCCGTGTTTTTGCGCACCACTAATAGCTTCCCATATATTGCAATATTTTCGCAAACCTCTCATCGATTCGCCCAAATCGCTGTGTTTTTGCACACTTCTCATAGCTTCCCTTCTATCGCTGTGTTTTCGTGCACCTCTCATAGCTTTCCATATATTGCAATGTTTTCACGCACCTCTCATAGCTTCCCCGATATCCCTGAGATTTCGCGCACCTCCCAAGGCTTCCCCTATATCGCTGAGTTATCGCTCACCTCTCATAGTTGCCCCTATGTCGTTCTGTTTTCGCGCACCTCACATACCTTCCCCTACATCCCTGTGTTTTTGCTCACCTTCCAAGGCTTCTAATATATCGCTGTGTTTTCGCTCACCAATCATAGCCTCCCCTATATCACCGTGTTTTTGCGCAGATCTCATTACTTCCCCTATATCGCTGTTTATCAAGCAGCTCACATAACTTCCTCTATATCGCCATGTTTTCAGGGATCTCTCATAGCTTCCCATTTTTTGCTGTGTTTTCGCACACCACTAATAGCTTCCCATATATTGCGATACTTTCACAAACCTCTCATAGATTCGCCCAAATCGCGGTGTTTTTGCACACTTCTCATAGCTTCCCCTATATCTCTGTTTTCGCGCACCTCTCATAGATTCCTTTCTATCGCTGTGTTTTCGTGCAACTCTCATAGCTTTCCATATATTGCAATGTCTTCGCGCACCTCTCATAGCTTCCCCGATATCCCTGAGATTTCGCACTCCTCTCAAAGCTTCCCCTATATCGCTGAGTTATCGCTCACCTCTCATAGCTTCCCCAATATCGTTCTGTTTTCACGCACCTCTCATACCTTCCCCTACATCCCTGTGTTTTTGCTCACCCCCCAAAGGCTTCCCCTATAGCGCTGTGTTTTCACTCACCACTCATAGTTTCCCCTATATCACCGTGTTTTCGCGTAGATCTCATTACTTCCCCTATATCGCTGTGTTATCAAGCAGCTCACAGAACTTCCGCTATATCGTAGTGTTTTCAGGGACCTCTCATAGCTTCACATTTTTCGCCGTGTTTTCGCGCACCACTAATAGCTTCCCATATATTGCGATATTTTCGCAAGCCTCTCATAGATTCGCGCAAATCGCTGTGTTTTTGCACACTTCTCATAGCTTCCCTTCTATCGCTGTGTTTTCGCGCACCTCTCATAGCTTTCCATATATTGCAATGTTTTCACGCACCTCTCATAGCTTCCCCGATATCCCTGAGATTTCGTGCACCTCCCAAGGCTTCCCCTATATCGCTGAGTTATCGATCACCTCTCATAGCTGCCCCTATGTCGTTCTGTTTTCGCGCACCGCTCATACCTTCCCCTACATCCCTGTGTTTTTGCTCACCTTCCAAGGCTTCCTCTATAGCGCTGTGTTTTCACTCACCACTCATAGTTTCCCCTATATCACCGTGTTTTTGCGCAGATCTCATTACTTTCCCTATATCGCTGTGTTATCAAGCAGCTCACATAACTTCCTCTATACCGCCATGTTTTCAGGGATCTCTCATAGCTTCCCATTTTTTGCTGTGTTTTCGCACACCACTAATAGCTTCCCATATATTGCGATACTTTCACAAACCTCTCATAGATTCGCCCAAATCGCAGTGTTTTTGCACACTTCTCATAGCTTCCCCAATATCTCTGTTTTCGCGCACCTCTCATAGATTCCCTTCTATAGCTGTGTTTTCGTGCACCTCTCATAGCTTCCCCGATATCCATGTGATTTCGCGCACCTCCCAAAGCTTCCCCTAAATCGCTGAGTTTTCGCTCACCTCTCATAGCATCCCCTATATCGCTGTGTTTTTGTGCACCTCCCATAGCTTCCTCTATATCGCTGTGTTTCTGCACACCTCTGATACCTTCCCCTATATCGTTGTGTTTTTGCGCACCTCTCATACCTTATCCTATATCACTGTGTTTTCACGCACCTCTCATGCCGTCCCCTATATGGCTGCATTTTCGCGCACACCCATCGCTTGCCCTATATCGACGTGTTTTCAAGCACCACTCATACCTTCACGTATATCGCCGTGTGTTCGCGCACCTCCCATAACTTCCCCTATATCACTGTGTTTTCACGCACCTCTCATACCTTCCGCTATATCACTGTGTTATCATGCACCTCTCATAGCTTCCCTTCGATCGCTGTGTTTTTGTGCACCTCTCATGGCTTTCCATATATTGCAATGTTTTCGCGCACCTCCCATACCTTTCCCTATATCACTGTGTTTCACACACCTCTCAATCCTTCCACTATATCCATGTTTTTTCACACACCTCTCGTAGCTTCCCCTGTATCACACTGTTTTCACGCACCTCCCGTAGTTTCCCATATATCGCCGTATTTTCGCACACCTCTCATTCCTTCTCCTTTTTTGCTGGGTTATCGCGTACCTCTCATAGCTTCCCCTCTATTGCTGTGTTCTCGTGCACCTCTCATAGGTTTCTATATATTGCAATGTTTTCGCGCACCTCTCATAGCTTCCCCAATATCACTGTGATTTCGTGCACCTCCCAAGGCTTCCACTATATCGCTGAGTTATCGCTCACGTCTCATAGCTTCCCCTATATCGTTCTGTTTTCGTGCACCTCTCATACCTTCTCCTACATCCCTGTGTTTTTGCTCACCCCCCAAGGCTTCCCCTATATCGCTGTGTTTTCACTCACCACTCATAGTTTCCCCTATATCACCGTGTTTTCGCGCAGCCTCATTGCTTCCCATTTATCGCTGTGTTATCAAGCAGCTCACGTAACTTCCTCTATATCGCCATGTTTTCAGGGACCTCTCATAGCTTTCCATTTTTCGCCGTGTTTTCACGCACGACCAATAGCTTCCCATATATTGCGATATTTTCGCAAACCTCTCATAGATTCGCCCAAGTCGCTATGTTTTTGCACACTTCTCATAGCTTCCCCGATATCCCTGTGATTTCGCGCACCTCCCAAGGTTTCCCTTATATCACTGTGTTATCGCTCACCTCTCATAGCTTCCCCTATGTCGTTCTGTTTTTGCGCACCTCTCATAGCTTCCCCTACATCCCTGTGTTTTTGCTCACCTCCCAAGGCTTCCAACATAGCGCTGTGTTTTCGCTCACCAATCATATCTTCCCCTATATCACCGTGTTTTCGCGCAGATCTCATTACTTCCCCTATATCGCTGTGTTATCAAGCAGCTCACATAACTTCCTCTATATTGCGATTTTTCAGGGACCTCTCATAGCTTCCTATTTTTTGCCGTGTTTTCGCGCACCACTAATAGCTTCCCATATATTGCGATATTTTCGCAAACCTCTCATAGATTCGCCCAAGTCGCTATGTTTTTGCACACTTCTCATAGCTTCCCCGATATCCCTGTGATTTCGCGCACCTCCCAAGGTTTCCCTTATATCGCTGTGTTATCGCTCACCTCTCATATCTTCCCCTATGTCGTTCTGTTTTTGCGCACCTCTCATAGCTTCCCCTACATCCCTGTGTTTTTGCTCACCTCCCAAGGCTTCCAACATAGCGCTGTGTTTTCGCTCACCAATCATATCTTCCCCTATATCACCATGTTTTCGCGCAGATCTCATTACTTCCCCTATATCGCTGTGTTTTCACTCACCACTCATAGTTTCCCCTATATCACCGTGTTTTCGCGCAGCCTCATTGCTTCCCATTTATCGCTGTGTTATCAAGCAGCTCACGTAACTTCCTCTATATCGCCATGTTTTCAGGGACCTCTCATAGCTTTCCATTTTTCGCCGTGTTTTCACGCACGACCAATAGCTTCCCATATATTGCGATATTTTCACAAACCTCTCATAGATTCGCCCAAGTCGCTATGTTTTTGCACACTTCTCATAGCTTCCCCGATATCCCTGTGATTTCGCGCACCTCCCAAGGTTTCCCTTATATCACTGTGTTATCGCTCACCTCTCATAGCTTCCCCTATGTCGTTCTGTTTTTGCGCACCTCTCATAGCTTCCCCTACATCCCTGTGTTTTTGCTCACCTCCCAAGGCTTCCAACATAGCGCTGTGTTTTCGCTCACCAATCATATCTTCCCCTATATCACCGTGTTTTCGCGCAGATCTCATTACTTCCCCTATATCGCTGTGTTATCAAGCAGCTCACATAACTTCCTCTATATTGCGATTTTTCAGGGACCTCTCATAGCTTCCTATTTTTTGCCGTGTTTTCGCGCACCACTAATAGCTTCCCATATATTGCGATATTTTCGCAAACCTCTCATAGATTCGCCCAAGTCGCTGTGTTTTTGCACACTTCTCATAGCTTCCCCGATATCCCTGTGATTTCGCGCACCTCCCAAGGTTTCCCTTATATCGCTGTGTTATCGCTCACCTCTCATATCTTCCCCTATGTCGTTCTGTTTTTGCGCACCTCTCATAGCTTCCCCTACATCCCTGTGTTTTTGCTCACCTCCCAAGGCTTCCAACATAGCGCTGTGTTTTCGCTCACCAATCATATCTTCCCCTATATCACCGTGTTTTCGCGCAGATCTCATTACTTCCCCTATATCGCTGTGTTTTCACTCACCACTCATAGTTTCCCCTATATCACCGTGTTTTCGCGCAGCCTCATTGCTTCCCATTTATCGCTGTGTTATCAAGCAGCTCACATAACTTCCTCTATACCGCCATGTTTTCAGGGATCTCTCATAGCTTCCCATTTTTTGCTGTGTTTTCGCACACCACTAATAGCTTCCCATATATTGCGATACTTTCACAAACCTCTCATAGATTCGCCCAAATCGCAGTGTTTTTGCACACTTCTCATAGCTTCCCCAATATCTCTGTTTTCGCGCACCTCTCAGAGATTCCCTTCTATAGCTGTGTTTTCGTGCACCTCTCATAGCTTCCCCGATATCCATGTGATTTCGCGCACCTCCCAAAGCTTCCCCTATATCGCTGAGTTTTCGCTCACCTCTCATAGCATCCCCTATATCGCTGTGTTTTTGTGCACCTCCCATAGCTTCCTCTATATCGCTGTGTTTCTGCACACCTCTGATACCTTCCCCTATATCGTTGTGTTTTTGCGCACCTCTCATACCTTATCCTATATCACTGTGTTTTCACGCACCTCTCATGCCGTCCCCTATATGGCTGCATTTTCGCGCACACCCATCGCTTGCCCTATATCGACGTGTTTTCAAGCACCACTCATACCTTCACGTATATCGCCGTGTGTTCGCGCACCTCCCATAACTTCCCCTATATCACTGTGTTTTCACGCACCTCTCATACCTTCCGCTATATCACTGTGTTATCATGCACCTCTCATAGCTTCCCTTCGATCGCTGTGTTTTTGTGCACCTCTCATGGCTTTCCATATATTGCAATGTTTTCGCGCACCTCCCATACCTTTCCCTATATCACTGTGTTTCACACACCTCTCAATCCTTCCACTATATCCATGTTTTTTCACACACCTCTCGTAGCTTCCCCTGTATCACACTGTTTTCACGCACCTCCCGTAGTTTCCCATATATCGCCGTATTTTCGCACACCTCTCATTCCTTCTCCTTTTTTGCTGGGTTATCGCGTACCTCTCATAGCTTCCCCTCTATTGCTGTGTTCTCGTGCACCTCTCATAGGTTTCTATATATTGCAATGTTTTCGCGCACCTCTCATAGCTTCCCCAATATCACTGTGATTTCGTGCACCTCCCAAGGCTTCCACTATATCGCTGAGTTATCGCTCACGTCTCATAGCTTCCCCTATATCGTTCTGTTTTCGTGCACCTCTCATACCTTCTCCTACATCCCTGTGTTTTTGCTCACCCCCCAAGGCTTCCCCTATATCGCTGTGTTTTCACTCACCACTCATAGTTTCCCCTATATCACCGTGTTTTCGCGCAGCCTCATTGCTTCCCATTTATCGCTGTGTTATCAAGTAGCTCACGTAACTTCCTCTATATCGCCATGTTTTCAGGGACCTCTCATAGCTTTCCATTTTTCGCCGTGTTTTCACGCACGACCAATAGCTTCCCATATATTGCGATATTTTCGCAAACCTCTCATAGATTCGCCCAAGTCGCTATGTTTTTGCACACTTCTCATAGCTTCCCCGATATCCCTGTGATTTCGCGCACCTCCCAAGGTTTCCCTTATATCGCTGTGTTATCGCTCACCTCTCATAGCTTCCCCTATGTCGTTCTGTTTTTGCGCACCTCTCATAGCTTCCCCTACATCCCTGTGTTTTTGCTCACCTCCCAAGGCTTCCAACATAGCGCTGTGTTTTCGCTCACCAATCATATCTTCCCCTATATCACCGTGTTTTCGCGCAGATCTCATTACTTCCCCTATATCGCTGTGTTTTCACTCACCACTCATAGTTTCCCCTATATCACCGTGTTTTCGCGCAGCCTCATTGCTTCCCATTTATCGCTGTGTTATCAAGCAGCTCACATAACTTCCTCTGTATCGCCATGTTTTCAGGGACCTCTCATAGCTTTCCATTTTTTGCCGTGTTTTTACGCACGACCAATAGCTTCCCATATATTGCGATATTTTCGCAAACCTCTCATAGATTCGCCCAAGTCACTATGTTTTTGCACACTTCTCATAGCTTCCCCGATATCCCTGTGATTTCGCGCACCTCCCAAGGTTTCCCTTATTTCGCTGTGTTATCGCTCACCTCTCATAGCTTCCCCTATGTCGTTCTGTTTTTGCGCTCCTCTCATAGCTTCCCCTACATCCCTGTGTTTTTTCTCACCTCCCAAGGCTTCCAACATAGCGCTGTGTTTTCGCTCACCAATCATATCTTCCCCTATATCACCGTGTTTTCGCGCAGATCTCATTACTTCCCCTATATCGCTGTGTTATCAAGCAGCTCACATAACTTCCTCTATATTGCGATTTTTCAGGGACCTCTCATAGCTTCCTATTTTTTGCCGTGTTTTCGCGCACCACTAATAGCTTCCCATATATTGCGATATTTTCGCAAACCTCTCATAGATTCGCCCAAATCGCTGTGTTTTTGCTCACTTCTCATAGCTTCCCTTCTATCGCTGTGTTTTCGTGCACTTCTCATAGCTTTCCATATATTGCAATGTTTTCACGCATCTCTCATAGCTTCCCCGATATCCCTGAGATTTCGCGCACCTCCCAAGGCTTCCCCTATATCGCTGAGTTATCGCTCACCTCTCTTAGCTGCCCCTATGTCGTTCTGTTTTCGTGCACTTCTCATACCTTCCCCTACATCCCTGTGTTTTTGCTCACCTTCCAATGCTTCCAATATAGCGCTGTGTTTTCGCTCACCACACATAGTTTCCCCTATATCACCGTGTTTTCGCGCAGATCTCATTACTTCCCCTACATCGCTGTGTTATCAAGCAGCTCACATAACTTCCTCTATAACGCCATGTTTTCAGGGATCTCTCATAGCTTCCCATTTTTTGCTGTGTTTTCGCGCACCATAATAGCTTCCCATATATTGCGACATTTTCACAAACCTCTCATAGATTCGCCCAAATCGCGGTGTTTTTGCACACTTCTCATAGCTTCCCCTATATCTCTGTTTTCGTGCACCTCTCATAGATTCCCTTCTATCGCTGTGTTTTCGTGCACCTCTCACGGCTTTCCATATATTGCAATGTCTTCGCGCACCTCTCATAGCTTCCCCGATATCCATGTAATTTCGCACACCTCTCAAAGCTTCCCCTATATCGCTGAGTTATCGCTCACCTCTCATAGCTTCCCCTATATCGTTCTGTTTTCACGCACCTCTCATATCTTCCCCTACATCCCTGTGTTTTTGCTCACCCCCCAAAGGCTTCCCCTATAGCGCTGTGTTTTCACTCACCACTCATAGTTTCCCCTATATCACCGTGTTTTCGCGCAGATCTCATTACTTCCCCTATATCACTGTGTTATCAAGCAGCTCACAGAACTTCCTCTATATCACCATGTTTTCACGCACCTCTCATAGCTTCCCCTACATCCCTGTGTTTTTGCTCACCTTTCAAGGCTTCCAATATAGCGCTGTGTTTTCGCTCACCAATCATAGCTTCCCCTATATCACCGTGTTTTCGCGCAGATCTCAGTACTTTCCCTATATCGCTGTGTTATCAAGCAGCTCACATAACTTCCTCTATATCGCCATGTTTTCAGGGAACTCTCATAGCTTCCCATTTTTTGCTGTGTTTTCGCACACCACTAATAGCTTCCCATATATTGCAATATTTTCACAAACCTCTCATAGATTCGCCCAAATCGCTGTGTTTTTGTACACTTCTCATAGCTTCCCCTATATCTCTGTTTTCGCGCACCTCTCATAGTTTCCCATCTATCGCTGTGTTTTCGTGGACCTCTCATAGCTTTCCATATATTGCAATGTTTTCGCGCACCTCCCATAGCTTCCCTTATATTGCTGTGTTTTCTCGCACATCTCATACCTTCACCTATATCGCAGTATTTTCACGCACCTCCCATACAATCCCTTATATCGCTGTGTTTTCGCGCACCTCCCAAGGATTCCCCTATATCGCTGAGTTTTCGCTCACCTCTCATACCTTCCCTTATATCACTGTGTTTTCACGCACCTCTCCTGCCGTCCCCTATATCGCTGCATTTTCGCACACACCCATCGCTTGCCCTATATCGACGTATTTTCAAGCACCACTCATACCTTCACGTATATCGCCGTGTGTTCGCTCACCAATCATATCTTCCCCTATATCACCGTGTTTTCGCGCAGAACTTATTACTTCCCCTATATCGCTGTGTTATCAAGCAGCTCACATAACTTCCTGTTTATCGCCATGTTTTCAGGGACCTCTCATAGCTTCCCATTTTTTGCTGTGTTTTCGCGCACCACTAATAGCTTCCCATATATTGCGATATTTTCACAAACCTCTCATAGGTTCGCCCAAATCGCGGTGTTTTTGCACACTTCTCATAGCTTCCCCTATATCTCTGTTTTCGCGCACCTCTTATAGATTCCCTTCTATTGCTGTTTTTTCGTGCACCTCTCATAGCTTTCCATATATTGCAATGTCTTCGCGCACCTCTCATAACTTCCCCGATATCCATGTGATTTCGCACACCTCTCAAAGCTTCCCCTATATCGCTGAGTTATCGCTCACCTCTCATAGCTTCCCCTATATCGTTCTGTTTTCACGCACCTCTCATAGATTCCCTTCTATCGCTGTGTTTTCGCGCACCTCCCGTAGCTTCCCTGAAATTGCTGTGCTTTCTCACACATCTCATACCTTCACCTTTATCGCAGTATTTTCACGCACCTCCCATACAATCCCTTATATCGCTGTGTTTTCGTGCACCTCCCAATGCTTCACCTATATCGCTGAGTTTTCGCTCACCTCTCATAGCATCCCCTATATCGCTGTGTTTTCGTGCACCTCCCATAGCTTCCTCTATATCGCTGTGTTTCTGCGCACCTCTGATATCTTCCCTTATATCGTTGTGTTTTTGCACACCTCTCATAACTTCCCCTATATCACTGTGTTTTCACGCACGTCTCATGCCATCCCCTATGTCGCTGCATTTTTGCGCACACCCATCGCTTGCCCTATATCGACGTATTTTAAAGCACCACTCATACCTTCACGTATATCGCCGTGTGTTCGCTCACCTCTCATAGCTTCCCGTACATCCCTGTGTTTTTACACACTTCCCAAGGCTTCCCCTATAGCGCTGTGTTTTCGCTCACCACTCATAGCTTCCCCTATATCACCGTGTTTTCGCGTAGGTCTCATTCCTTCCCCTATATCGCTGTGTATTCAAGCAGCTCATATAACTTCCTCTATATCGCCATGTTTTCAGGGACCTCTCATAGCTTCCCATTTTTCGCCGTGTTTTCGCACACCACTAATAGCTTCCCATATATTGCGATATTTTCGCAAACCTCTCATAGATTCGCCCAAATCGCTGCGTTTTTGCACACTTCTCATAGCTTCCCTTCTATCGCTGTGTTTTCGTGCACCTCTCATAGCTTTCCATATATTGCAATGTTTTCATGCACCTCTCATACCTTCCCCGATATCCCTGAGATTTCGCGCACCTCCCAAGGTTTCCCCTATATCGCTGAGTTATCGTTCACCTCTCATAGCTACCTCTATGTCGTTCTGTTTTCGTGCACCTCTCATACCTTCCCCTACATCCCTGTGTTTTTGCTCACCCCCCAAAGGCTTCCCCTATAGCGCTGTGTTTTCACTCACCACTCATAGTTTCCCCTATATCACCATGTTTTCGCGCAGATCTCATTACTTCCCCTATATCGCTGTGTTATCAAGCAGCTCACAGAACTTCCGCTATATCATCATGTTTTCAGGGACCTCTCATAGCTTCACATTTTTCGCCGTGTTTTCGCGCACCACTAATAGCTTCCAATATATTGCGATATTTTCGCAAGCCTCTCATAGATTCGCGCAAATCGCTGTGTTTTTGCACACTTCTCATAGCTTCCCTTCTATCGCTGTGTTTTCGCGCACCTCTCATAGCTTTCCATATATTGCAATGTTTTCACGCACCGCTCATACCTTCCCCTACATCCCTGTGTTTTTGCTCACCTTCCAAGGCTTCCTCTATAGCGCTGTGTTTTCGCTCACCTCTCATAGCTGCCCCTATGTCGTTCTGTTTTCGCGCACCGCTCATACCTTCCCCTACATCCCTGTGTTTTTGCTCACCTTCCAAAGCTTCCTCTATAGCGCTGTGTTTTCACTCACCACTCATAGTTTCCCCTATATCACCGTGTTTTTGCGCAGATCTCATTACTTTCCCTATATCGCTGTGTTATCAAGCAGCTCACATAACTTCCTCTATACCGCCATGTTTTCAGGGATCTCTCATAGCTTCCCATTTTTTGCTGTGTTTTCGCACACCACTAATAGCTTCCCATATATTGCGATATTTTCACAAACCTCTCATAGATTCGCCCAAATCGCGGTGTTTTTGCACACTTCTCATAGCTTCCCCTATATCTCTGTTTTCGCGCACCTCTCATAGATTCCCTTCTATTGCTGTGTTTTCGTGCACCTCTCATAGCTTTCCATATATTGCAATGTCTTCGCGCACCTCTCATAGCTTCCCCGGTATCCATGTGATTTCGCACACCTCTCAAAGCTTCCCCTATATCGCTGAGTTATCGCTCACCTCTCATAGCTTCCCCTATATCGTTCTGTTTTCACGCACCTCTCATACCTTCCCCTACATCCCTGTGTTCTTGCTCACCCCCCAAGGCTTCCCCTATAGCTCTGTGTTTTCACTCACCACTCATAGTTTCCCCTATATCACCGTGTTTTCGCGCAGATCTCATTACTTCCCCTATATCGCTGTGTTATCAAGCAGCTCACAGAACTTCCTCTATATCACCATGTTTTCAGGGACCTCTCATAGCTTCACATTTTTCTCCGTGTTTTCGCGCACCACTAATAGCTTCCCATATATTGCGATATTTTCGCTAACCTCTCATAGATTCGCCCAAATCGCTGTGTTTTTGCACACTTCTCATAGCTTCCCTTCTATCGCTGTGTTTTCGTGCACCTCTCATAGGTTTCTATATATTGCAATATTTTCGCGCAACTCTCATAGCTTCCCCCAAATCGCTGTGTTTTCACGCACCTCTCATAGCTTCCCCTACATCCCTGTGTTTTTGCACACCTCCCAAGGCTTCCCCTATAGCGCTGAGTTACCGCTCACCTCTCATAGCTGCCCCTATGTTGTTCTGTTTTCGCGCACCTCACATACCTTCCCCTACATCCCTGTGTTTTTGCTCACCTTCCAAGGCTTCCAATATAGCGCTGTGTTTTCGCTCACCAATCATAGCTTCCCCTATATCACCGTGTTTTCGCGCAGATCTCAGTACTTTCCCTATATCGCTGTGTTATCAAGCAGCTCACATAACTTCCTCTATATCGCCATGTTTTCAGGGAACTCTCATAGCTTCCCATTTTTTGCTGTGTTTTCGCACACCACTAATAGCTTCCCATATATTGCAATATTTTCACAAACCTCTCATAGATTCGCCCAAATCGCTGTGTTTTTGTACACTTCTCATAGCTTCCCCTATATCTCTGTTTTCGCGCACCTCTCATAGTTTCCCATCTATCGCTGTGTTTTCGTGGACCTCTCATAGCTTTCCATATATTGCAATGTTTTCGCGCACCTCCCATAGCTTCCCTTATATTGCTGTGTTTTCTCGCACATCTCATACCTTCACCTATATCGCAGTATTTTCACGCACCTCCCATACAATCCCTTATATCGCTGTGTTTTCGCGCACCTCCCAAGGATTCCCCTATATCGCTGAGTTTTCGCTCACCTCTCATACCTTCCCTTATATCACTGTGTTTTCACGCACCTCTCCTGCCGTCCCCTATATCGCTGCATTTTCGCACACACCCATCGCTTGCCCTATATCGACGTATTTTCAAGCACCACTCATACCTTCACGTATATCGCCGTGTGTTCGCTCACCAATCATATCTTCCCCTATATCACCGTGTTTTCGCGCAGAACTTATTACTTCCCCTATATCGCTGTGTTATCAAGCAGCTCACATAACTTCCTGTTTATCGCCATGTTTTCAGGGACCTCTCATAGCTTCCCATTTTTTGCTGTGTTTTCGCGCACCACTAATAGCTTCCCATATATTGCGATATTTTCACAAACCTCTCATAGGTTCGCCCAAATCGCGGTGTTTTTGCACACTTCTCATAGCTTCCCCTATATCTCTGTTTTCGCGCACCTCTTATAGATTCCCTTCTATTGCTGTTTTTTCGTGCACCTCTCATAGCTTTCCATATATTGCAATGTCTTCGCGCACCTCTCATAACTTCCCCGATATCCATGTGATTTCGCACACCTCTCAAAGCTTCCCCTACATCGCTGAGTTATCGCTCACCTCTCATAGCTTCCCCTATATCGTTCTGTTTTCACGCACCTCTCATAGATTCCCTTCTATCGCTGTGTTTTCGCGCACCTCCCGTAGCTTCCCTGAAATTGCTGTGCTTTCTCACACATCTCATACCTTCACCTTTATCGCAGTATTTTCACGCACCTCCCATACAATCCCTTATATCGCTGTGTTTTCGTGCACCTCCCAATGCTTCACCTATATCGCTGAGTTTTCGCTCACCTCTCATAGCATCCCCTATATCGCTGTGTTTTCGTGCACCTCCCATAGCTTCCTCTATATCGCTGTGTTTCTGCGCACCTCTGATATCTTCCCTTATATCGTTGTGTTTTTGCACACCTCTCATAACTTCCCCTATATCACTGTGTTTTCACGCACGTCTCATGCCATCCCCTATGTCGCTGCATTTTTGCGCACACCCATCGCTTGCCCTATATCGACGTATTTTAAAGCACCACTCATACCTTCACGTATATCGCCGTGTGTTCGCTCACCTCTCATAGCTTCCCGTACATCCCTGTGTTTTTACACACTTCCCAAGGCTTCCCCTATAGCGCTGTGTTTTCGCTCACCACTCATAGCTTCCCCTATATCACCGTGTTTTCGCGCAGGTCTCATTCCTTCCCCTATATCGCTGTGTATTCAAGCAGCTCATATAACTTCCTCTATATCGCCATGTTTTCAGGGACCTCTCATAGCTTCCCATTTTTCGCCGTGTTTTCGCACACCACTAATAGCTTCCCATATATTGCGATATTTTCGCAAACCTCTCATAGATTCGCCCAAATCGCTGCGTTTTTGCACACTTCTCATAGCTTCCCTTCTATCGCTGTGTTTTCGTGCACCTCTCATAGCTTTCCATATATTGCAATGTTTTCATGCACCTCTCATACCTTCCCCGATATCCCTGAGATTTCGCGCACCTCCCAAGGTTTCCCCTATATCGCTGAGTTATCGTTCACCTCTCATAGCTACCTCTATGTCGTTCTGTTTTCGTGCACCTCTCATACCTTCCCCTACATCCCTGTGTTTTTGCTCACCCCCCAAAGGCTTCCCCTATAGCGCTGTGTTTTCACTCACCACTCATAGTTTCCCCTATATCACCATGTTTTCGCGCAGATCTCATTACTTCCCCTATATCGCTGTGTTATCAAGCAGCTCACAGAACTTCCGCTATATCATCATGTTTTCAGGGACCTCTCATAGCTTCACATTTTTCGCCGTGTTTTCGCGCACCACTAATAGCTTCCAATATATTGCGATATTTTCGCAAGCCTCTCATAGATTCGCGCAAATCGCTGTGTTTTTGCACACTTCTCATAGCTTCCCTTCTATCGCTGTGTTTTCGCGCACCTCTCATAGCTTTCCATATATTGCAATGTTTTCACGCACCGCTCATACCTTCCCCTACATCCCTGTGTTTTTGCTCACCTTCCAAGGCTTCCTCTATAGCGCTGTGTTTTCGCTCACCTCTCATAGCTGCCCCTATGTCGTTCTGTTTTCGCGCACCGCTCATACCTTCCCCTACATCCCTGTGTTTTTGCTCACCTTCCAAAGCTTCCTCTATAGCGCTGTGTTTTCACTCACCACTCATAGTTTCCCCTATATCACCGTGTTTTTGCGCAGATCTCATTACTTTCCCTATATCGCTGTGTTATCAAGCAGCTCACATAACTTCCTCTATACCGCCATGTTTTCAGGGATCTCTCATAGCTTCCCATTTTTTGCTGTGTTTTCGCACACCACTAATAGCTTCCCATATATTGCGATATTTTCACAAACCTCTCATAGATTCGCCCAAATCGCGGTGTTTTTGCACACTTCTCATAGCTTCCCCTATATCTCTGTTTTCGCGCACCTCTCATAGATTCCCTTCTATTGCTGTGTTTTCGTGCACCTCTCATAGCTTTCCATATATTGCAATGTCTTCGCGCACCTCTCATAGCTTCCCCGGTATCCATGTGATTTCGCACACCTCTCAAAGCTTCCCCTATATCGCTGAGTTATCGCTCACCTCTCATAGCTTCCCCTATATCGTTCTGTTTTCACGCACCTCTCATACCTTCCCCTACATCCCTGTGTTCTTGCTCACCCCCCAAGGCTTCCCCTATAGCTCTGTGTTTTCACTCACCACTCATAGTTTCCCCTATATCACCGTGTTTTCGCGCAGATCTCATTACTTCCCCTATATCGCTGTGCTATCAAGCAGCTCACAGAACTTCCTCTATATCACCATGTTTTCAGGGACCTCTCATAGCTTCACATTTTTCTCCGTGTTTTCGCGCACCACTAATAGCTTCCCATATATTGCGATATTTTCGCTAACCTCTCATAGATTCGCCCAAATCGCTGTGTTTTTGCACACTTCTCATAGCTTCCCTTCTATCGCTGTGTTTTCGTGCACCTCTCATAGGTTTCTATATATTGCAATATTTTCGCGCAACTCTCATAGCTTCCCCCAAATCGCTGTGTTTTCACGCACCTCTCATAGCTTCCCCTACATCCCTGTGTTTTTGCACACCTCCCAAGTCTTCCCCTATAGCGCTGAGTTACCGCTCACCTCTCATAGCTGCCCCTATGTTGTTCTGTTTTCGCGCACCTCACATACCTTCCCCTACATCCCTGTGTTTTTGCTCACCTTCCAAGGCTTCCAATATAGCGCTGTGTTTTCGCTCACCAATCATAGCTTCCCCTATATCACCGTGTTTTCGCGCAGATCTCAGTACTTTCCCTATATCGCTGTGTTATCAAGCAGCTCACATAACTTCCTCTATATCGCCATGTTTTCAGGGAACTCTCATAGCTTCCCATTTTTTGCTGTGTTTTCGCACACCACTAATAGCTTCCCATATATTGCAATATTTTCACAAACCTCTCATAGATTCGCCCAAATCGCTGTGTTTTTGTACACTTCTCATAGCTTCCCCTATATCTGTGTTTTCGCGCACCTCTCATAGTTTCCCATCTATCGCTGTGTTTTCGTGGACCTCTCATAGCTTTCCATATATTGCAATGTTTTCGCGCACCTCCCATAGCTTCCCTTATATTGCTGTGTTTTCTCGCACATCTCATACCTTCACCTATATCGCAGTATTTTCACGCACCTCCCATACAATCCCTTATATCGCTGTGTTTTCGCGCACCTCCCAAGGATTCCCCTATATCGCTGAGTTTTCGCTCACCTCTCATACCTTCCCTTATATCACTGTGTTTTCACGCACCTCTCCTGCCGTCCCCTATATCGCTGCATTTTCGCACACACCCATCGCTTGCCCTATATCGACGTATTTTCAAGCACCACTCATACCTTCACGTATATCGCCGTGTGTTCGCTCACCAATCATATCTTCCCCTATATCACCGTGTTTTCGCGCAGAACTTATTACTTCCCCTATATCGCTGTGTTATCAAGCAGCTCACATAACTTCCTGTTTATCGCCATGTTTTCAGGGACCTCTCATAGCTTCCCATTTTTTGCTGTGTTTTCGCGCACCACTAATAGCTTCCCATATATTGCGATATTTTCACAAACCTCTCATAGGTTCGCCCAAATCGCGGTGTTTTTGCACACTTCTCATAGCTTCCCCTATATCTCTGTTTTCGCGCACCTCTCATAGTTTCCCATCTATCGCTGTGTTTTCGTGGACCTCTCATAGCTTTCCATATATTGCAATGTCTTCGCGCACCTCTCATAACTTCCCCGATATCCATGTGATTTCGCACACCTCTCAAAGCTTCCCCTATATCGCTGAGTTATCGCTCACCTCTCATAGCTTCCCCTATATCGTTCTGTTTTCACGCACCTCTCATAGATTCCCTTCTATCGCTGTGTTTTCGCGCACCTCCCGTAGCTTCCCTGAAATTGCTGTGCTTTCTCACACATCTCATACCTTCACCTTTATCGCAGTATTTTCACGCACCTCCCATACAATCCCTTATATCGCTGTGTTTTCGTGCACCTCCCAATGCTTCACCTATATCGCTGAGTTTTCGCTCACCTCTCATAGCATCCCCTATATCGCTGTGTTTTCGTGCACCTCCCATAGCTTCCTCTATATCGCTGTGTTTCTGCGCACCTCTGTTATCTTCCCTTATATCGTTGTGTTTTTGCACACCTCTCATACCTTTCCCTATATCACTGTGTTTTCACGCACGTCTCATGCCATCCCCTATGTCGCTGCATTTTTGCGCACACCCATCGCTTGCCCTATATCGACGTATTTTAAAGCACCACTCATACCTTCACGTATATCGCCGTGTGTTCGCTCACCTCTCATAGCTTCCCGTACATCCCTGTGTTTTTACACACTTCCCAAGGCTTCCCCTATAGCGCTGTGTTTTCGCTCACCACTCATAGCTTCCCCTATATCACCGTGTTTTCGCGCAGGTCTCATTCCTTCCCCTATATCGCTGTGTATTCAAGCAGCTCATATAACTTCCTCTATATCGCCATGTTTTCAGGGACCTCTCATAGCTTCCCATTTTTCGCCGTGTTTTCGCACACCACTAATAGCTTCCCATATATTGCGATATTTTCGCAAACCTCTCATAGATTCGCCCAAATCGCTGTGTTTTTGCACACTTCTCATAGCTTCCCTTCTATCGCTGTGTTTTCGTGCACCTCTCATAGCTTTCCATATATTGCAATGTTTTCATGCACCTCTCATACCTTCCCCGATATCCCTGAGATTTCGCGCACCTCCCAAGGTTTCCCCTATATCGCTGAGTTATCGTTCACCTCTCATAGCTACCTCTATGTCGTTCTGTTTTCGCGCACCTCTCATACCTTCCCCTACATCCCTGTGTTTTTGCTCACCCCCCAAAGGCTTCCCCTATAGCGCTGTGTTTTCACTCACCACTCATAGTTTCCCCTATATCACCATGTTTTCGCGCAGATCTCATTACTTCCCCTATATCGCTGTGTTATCAAGCAGCTCACAGAACTTCCGCTATATCACCATGTTTTCAGGGACCTCTCATAGCTTCACATTTTTCGCCGTGTTTTCGCGCACCACTAATAGCTTCCCATATATTGCGATATTTTCGCAAGCCTCTCATAGATTCGCGCAAATCGCTGTGTTTTTGCACACTTCTCATAGCTTCCCTTCTATCGCTGTGTTTTCGCGCACCTCTCATAGCTTTCCATATATTGCAATGTTTTCACGCACCGCTCATACCTTCCCCTACATCCCTGTGTTTTTGCTCACCTTCCAAGGCTTCCTCTATAGCGCTGTGTTTTCGCTCACCTCTCATAGCTGCCCCTATGTCGTTCTGTTTTCGCGCACCGCTCATACCTTCCCCTACATCCCTGTGTTTTTGCTCACCTTCCAAGGCTTCCTCTATAGCGCTGTGTTTTCACTCACCACTCATAGTTTCCCCTATATCACCGTGTTTTTGCGCAGATCTCATTACTTTCCCTATATCGCTGTGTTATCAAGCAGCTCACATAACTTCCTCTATACCGCCATGTTTTCAGGGATCTCTCATAGCTTCCCATTTTTTGCTGTGTTTTCGCACACCACTAATAGCTTCCCATATATTGTGATACTTTCACAAACCTCTCATAGATTCGCCCAAATCGCAGTGTTTTTGCACACTTCTCATAGCTTCCCCAATATCTCTGTTTTCGCGCACCTCTCATAGATTCCCTTCTATAGCTGTGTTTTCGTGCACCTCTCATAGCTTCCCCGATATCCATGTGATTTCGCGCACCTCCCAAAGCTTCCCCTATATCGCTGAGTTTTCGCTCACCTCTCATAGCATCCCCTATATCGCTGTGTTTTTGTGCACCTCCCATAGCTTCCTCTATATCGCTGTGTTTCTGCACACCTCTGATACCTTCCCCTATATCGTTGTGTTTTTGCGCACCTCTCATACCTTATCCTATATCACTGTGTTTTCACGCACCTCTCATGCCGTCCCCTATATGGCTGCATTTTCGCGCACAC
Organism: Mobula birostris; assembly: GCF_030028105.1. Classification (NCBI taxonomy): domain Eukaryota; kingdom Metazoa; phylum Chordata; class Chondrichthyes; order Myliobatiformes; family Myliobatidae; genus Mobula; species Mobula birostris. Next base: position 225,924 of record NW_027278280.1, read on the forward strand.
CCATCGCTTGCCCTATATCGACGTGTTTTCAAGCACCACTCATACCTTCACGTATATCGCCGTGTGTTCGCGCACCTCCCATAACTTCCCCTATATCACTGTGTTTTCACGCACCTCTCATACCTTCCGCTATATCGCTGTGTTATCATGCACCTCTCATAGCTTCCCTTCGATCGCTGTGTTTTTGTGCACCTCTCATGGCTTTCCATATATTGCAATGTTTTCGCGCACTTCCCATACCTTCCCCTATATCACTGTGTTTCACACACCTCTCAATCCTTCCACTATATCCATGTTTTTTCACACACCTCTCGTAGCTTCCCCTGTATCACACTGTTTTCACGCACCTCCCGTAGTTTCCCATATATCGCCGTATTTTCGCACACCTCTCATTCCTTCTCCTTTTTTGCTGGGTTATCGCGTACCTCTCATAGCTTCCCCTCTATTGCTGTGTTCTCGTGCACCTCTCATAGGTTTCTATATATTGCAATGTTTTCGCGCACCTCTCATAGCTTCCCCAATATCACTGTGATTTCCTGCACCTCCCAAGGCTTCCACTATATCGCTGAGTTATCGCTCACGTCTCATAGCTTCCCCTATATCGTTCTGTTTTCGTGCACCTCTCATACCTTCTCCTACATCCCTGTGTTTTTGCTCACCCCCCAAGGCTTCCCCTATATCGCTGTGTTTTCACTCACCACTCATAGTTTCCCCTATATCACAGTGTTTTCGCGCAGCCTCATTGCTTCCCATTTATCGCTGTGTTATCAAGCAGCTCACGTAACTTCCTCTATATCGCCATGTTTTCAGGGACCTCTCATAGCTTTCCATTTTTCGCCGTGTTTTCACGCACGACCAATAGCTTCCCATATATTGCGATATTTTCGCAAACCTCTCATAGATTCGCCCAAGTCGCTATGTTTTTGCACACTTCTCATAGCTTCCCCGATATCCCTGTGATTTCGCGCACCTCCCAAGGTTTCCCTTATATCGCTGTGTTATCGCTCACCTCTCATAGCTTCCCCTATGTCGTTCTGTTTTTGCGCACCTCTCATAGCTTCCCCTACATCCCTGTGTTTTTGCTCACCCCCCAAGGCTTCCCCTATATCGCTGTGTTTTCACTCACCACTCATAGTTTCCCCTATATCACAGTGTTTTCGCGCAGCCTCATTGCTTCCCATTTATCGCTGTGTTATCAAGCAGCTCACGTAACTTCCTCTATATCGCCATGTTTTCAGGGACCTCTCATAGCTTTCCATTTTTCGCCGTGTTTTCACGCACGACCAATAGCTTCCCATATATTGCGATATTTTCGCAAACCTCTCATAGATTCGCCCAAGTCGCTATGTTTTTGCACACTTCTCATAGCTTCCCCGATATCCCTGTGATTTCGCGCACCTCCCAAGGTTTCCCTTATATCGCTGTGTTATCGCTCACCTCTCATAGCTTCCCCTATGTCGTTCTGTTTTTGCGCACCTCTCATAGCTTCCCCTACATCCCTGTGTTTTTGCTCACCTCCCAAGGCTTCCAACATAGCGCTGTGTTTTCGCTCACCAATCATATCTTCCCCTATATCACCGTGTTTTCGCGCAGATCTCATTACTTCCCCTATATCGCTGTGTTATCAAGCAGCTCACATAACTTCCTCTATATTGCGATTTTTCAGGGACCTCTCATAGCTTCCTATTTTTTGCCGTGTTTTCGCGCACCACTAATAGCTTCCCATATATTGCGATATTTTCGCAAACCTCTCATAGATTCGCCCAAATCGCTGTGTTTTTGCACACTTCTCATAGCTTCCCTTCTATCGCTGTGTTTTCGTGCACTTCTCAGAGCTTTCCATATATTGCAATGTTTTCACGCACCTCTCATAGCTTCCCCGATATCCCTGAGATTTCGCGCACCTCCCAAGGCTTCCCCTATATCGCTGAGTTATCGCTCACCTCTCTTAGCTGCCCCTATGTCGTTCTGTTTTCGTGCACTTCTCATACCTTCCCCTACATCCCTGTGTTTTTGCTCACCTTCCAAGGCTTCCAATATAGCGCTGTGTTTTCGCTCACCACACATAGTTTCCCCTATATCACCGTGTTTTCACGCAGATCTCATTACTTCCCCTACATCGCTGTGTTATCAAGCAGCTCACATAACTTCCTCTATACCGCCATGTTTTCAGGGATCTCTCATAGCTTCCCATTTTTTGCTGTGTTTTCGCGCACCATAATAGCTTCCCATATATTGCGACATTTTCACAAACCTCTCATAGATTCGCCCAAATCGCGGTGTTTTTGCACACTTCTCATAGCTTCCCCTATATCTCTGTTTTCGTGCACCTCTCATAGATTCCCTTCTATCGCTGTGTTTTCGTGCACCTCTCACGGCTTTCCATATATTGCAATGTCTTCGCGCACCTCTCATAGCTTCCCCGATATCCATGTAATTTCGCACACCTCTCAAAGCTTCCCCTATATCGCTGAGTTATCGCTCACCTCTCATAGCTTCCCCTATGTCGTTCTGTTTTCGCGCACCTCTCATAGCTTCCCCTACATCCCTGTGTTTTTGCTCACCTCCCAAGGCTTCCAATATAGCGCTATGTTTTCACTCACCACTCATAGCTTCCCCTATATCACCGTGTTTTCGCGCAAATCTCATTACTTCCCCTATATCGCTGTGTTATCAAGCAGCTCACATAACTTCCTCTATATTGCCAAGTTTTCAGGAATCTCTCATAGCTTCCCATTTTTTGCTGTGTTTATACGCACCACTAATATCTTCCCATATATGACGATATTTTCGCAAACCTCTCATAGATTCGCCCAGATCGCTGTGTTTTTGCACACTTCTCATAGCTTTCCCTATATCGCTGTGTTTTTGCGCACCTCTCATATCTTCCGCTATGTCGCTGTGTTATCGCGCACCTCTCATAGCTTCCCTTCTATCGCTGTGTTTTCGTGCACCTCTCATAGGTTTCTATATATTGCAATATTTTCGCGCAACTCTCATAGCTTCCCCCAAATCGCTGTGCTTTCGCGCACCTCTCATAGCTTCCCCTACATCCCTGTGTTTTTGCTCACCTCCCAAGGTTTCCCCTATAGCGCTGTGTTTTTGCTCACCACTCATAGCTTCCCCTATATCACCGTGTTTTCGCCCAGATCTCATTATTTCCCCTATATCGCTGTGTTATCAAACAGCTAACATAACTTCCTGTTTATCGCCATGTTTTCAGGGACCTCTCATAGCTTCCCATTTTTCGCCGTGTTTTCGCGCACCACTAATAGCTTCCCATATATTGCGATATTTTCGCAAACCTCTCATAGATTCGCCCAAATCGCTGTTTTTGCACACTTCTCATAGCTTCCCCTATATCTCTGTGTTTTCGCGCTCCTCTCATAGCTTTCCATATATTGCAATGTTTTCGCGCACCTCTCATTGCTTCCCCGATATCCCTGTGACTTCGTGCACCTCCCAACGCTTCCCCTATATCGCTGAGTTATCGCTCACCTCTCATAGCTTCCCCTATATCGTTCTGTTTTCGCTCACCTCTCATACCTTCCCCTACATCCCTGTGTTTTTGCTCACCCCCCAAGGCTTCCCCTATAGCGCCATGTTTTCTCGCTCCGCTCATAGTTTCCCCTATATCCCCATGTTTTTCCACACATTTCATATTTTCCCTGACCTTGCCTTGTTTTCGTGCAGCTGTCATAGCTTCCCCTATATTGCTGTGCTCTCGCGCACCTCCCATACCCTCCCCTATATCGCTGTGTTTTCACGCGCCTCCCATAACTTCCCCTGCATCGCTGTGTTTTCGCGCACCTCTCATATCTTCCCCTATACCGGTGTGTTCTTGCGCATCTCTCATACATTCCCCTATATCGCTGTGTTAATACGCACCTCCACAGCTTCCCATATATCGCTGTGTTTTCGCGCACACTCCCATAGCTTCAACATTATCGCTGTGTTTTTGCGCACCTCCCACTGCTTCCCTGATATTGCTGTGTTTTTGCTCACCTACCATAGCTTCCCCTATATCGCCCTGTTTTCGTGCGCTTCTGATACCTTCCCTTATATCGCTGTGTTTTCGCTCCTCTCATACCTCCCCCGATATCGTCTTGTTTTCGCGCACCCCTGATGCTTACCCGTCTATCGCTATGTTTTCGCGCACCTCCCAGAGCTTCCCCTACATCGCTGTGTATTTGCACACCTTCCATAGCTTCAACATTATCGCTGTGTTTTCGCGCACCTCCCACTGCTTCCCCGATATTGCTGTGTTTTTGCGCACCTACCATAGTTTCCCCTATATCGCCCTGTTTTCGTGCACTTCTGATACCTTCCCTTATATCACTGTGTTTTCGCTCCTCTCATACCTCCCCCGATATCGTCTTGTTTTCGCGCACCCCTGATGCTTACCCGTCTATCGCTATGTTTTCGCGCACCTCCCAGAGCTTCCCCTACATCGCTGTGTATTTGCACACCTTCCATAGCTTCCCACATATCGCTGTGTTTTCGCGCACCTCCCATAGTTTCTCCGACACTGCTGTGTTTTTGCGCACCTCTCATAGCTTCCCCTACATCGCTGTGTTTTCGTGCACCTCTCATTGCTTCCCCTGTATCGCCGTGTTTTTGTGCACCTCTGATACCTTCCCCTATATCGCTGTGTTTTCGCTTCTCTCATACCTTCCCCTATATCTCCATGATTTTGGGCACCTCTCATATCTTCCCCGTTATCACCTTGTTTTGGCGCACCCCTGATACTTCCCCTATATCGCTGTGTTTCGTGCACCTCCCAGAGCTTCCCCTACATTGCTGTGTATTTGCACACCACCCATAGCTTCCCCGATATCGCTGTGTTTTTGCGCACCTCCCATAGCTTCTCCGACACCACTTTGTTTTTGCGCACCTCTCATAGCTTTCCCTACATTGCTGTGTTTTCACGTACCTCTCATACCTTCCCTTGTGTCGCTTAGCTTTCGCACACCTCTCATTCCTTCCCCTATATCTCTGTGTTTTCAGGCACCTCCCATAGCTTCCTCAACATCACTGTGTTTTCGCGCACCTCCCATTGCTTCCCCGATATCGCTATGTTTTTGCGCACCTACCATAGCTTCCCCCATATCGCCCTGTTTTCGTGCACCTCTCATGCCTTCCCCTATATCGCTGTGTTTTCCTGCACCTCCCATACCTTCCCCTATATCGCCATTTTTTGGTGCACCTCTCATATCTTCCCCTATATCGCTGTGTTTTTGTGCAGATCTCAGAGCTTCCCCTATAGCGCTGTGTTTTCGCGCACCTCCCATAGCTTCCCCAACATCGCTGTGTTTTCGTGCACCACCCATAGCTTCCCCTGCATCTCTGTGTTTTCGCGCACCTCTGATACCTTCCCCTGTATCGCTGTGTTTTTGCGCACCTCTCATACCTTCCCCTATAACGCCATGTTTTTGCGCACCTTCTATAGCTTCCCCTATATCCCCCTGTTTTTCCGCACCTTTCATAGTTTCCCTGACCTCGCCTTGTTTTCGCGCAGCTCTCATAGCTTCCCATACATTGCGGTGTTCTCGGGCACCACCCTGGCCTTCCCTTATATCGCTGTGTTTTCATGCACTTCCCATACCTTCCCCTATATCGTCATTTTTTGGTGCACCTCTCATACCTTCCCCTATATCACTGTGTTTTCGTGAACCTCTCATTCCTTGCCTTATATTGCCATGTTTTCTCGCTCTGCTCATACCTTCCTCTATATTGCTGTGTTTTCGCGCACCTCTCATACCTTCCCCTATATTGCATGTGTTTTCGCGCACTTCTCAGAGTTTCCCCTATATCGCTGTTTTTTCATGCATCACCCATATCTTCCCCTACATCACTGTGTTTTTGTGCACCTCTCATACCTTCCCCTATATCAGCGTCTTTTCACGCACCTCCATTAACTTCCCATATATCGCCATGTTTTGACACACCTCTTATACCTTCCCCTATAGCGCCGTGTTTTCGCGCACCCCCCGTACCTTCCACTTATCGCTGTGTTTTTGCGCACCTCCCATACAATCTCCTGTATTGCTGTGTTTTCGCGCACCTCCCATTACTTCCCCTATATCGCCGTGTTTTTGCGCTCCTCTCATAACTTCCCCTATATAGTTTTTTTTTGCGCACCTCTCATAACTTCTCCTATGTCGTGGTGTTTTCACGCACCTGCCATTGCTTCCCCTATAACTACTATATTACCTGGTTATTTTAAATCTAAACTGCACTGCTTGTACTATCTTTTTTTTGTGTATTAATATCTCTTGTAAAGTTATATTGCAACTGTGTATCAGTGCCTGTATGGTTTACCTTTTGTGTACTAAGTTAATAAAAAGACTTAAAAAGAAAAGATTTGGGGGAAGCTACGAGAGGTGTGTGAAAACACATCGATATAGTTGAAGGTATGAGACGTGCGCGAAAACACAACAATGTAGGGGAAGCAATGCGAGGTGCGCGAAAACACAGCGATATAGTGGAAGGAATGAGAGGCCAGTGAAAACACAGCGATATAGGGGAAGCTATGAGAGCTGCGCGAAAACACGGCTATATAGGGGAAGGTATGAGAGGTGTGCGAAAACACATCGATATGGGGAAGCTACGAGAGGTGCGTGAAAACACAGAGATTTTGGGACAGCTATGAGAGGTGCGCGAAAACACAGCGCTATAGGGGAAGCTATGGGAGGTGTCTGAAATTACAGCGATATAGGGGAAGCTATGGGAGGTGCGCAAAAACACGGCGATATATGTGAAGGAATGAGAGGTGTGTGAAAACACATCAATATAGGGGAAGCGATCATAGGTATGAGATGGTATGCAAGGTGCATGAAAACAGTGATATAGAGGTAGGTATGAGAGGTGCGCGAAAACACAGCGATATAGAGGAAGCGCAAAAACACAATGATATAGGAGAAGGTACGAGAGATGAGCGAAAACTCAGCTAAAAAGGGGAAGGTATGAAAGGTGCGCGAGAACTCGGCGATATATGTAAAGCTATGAGAGGTGAGCAGAAACACAGCGATAGAGGGGAAGCTATGGGAGGTGCGCCAAACACAGCGTTATAGGGGATGCTATGGAAGGTGCACCAAAACACGGCGAGATAAGGGAAGTTACGAGAGGTGAGAGAAACACGCATCTCTATAGGGGAAGGTATGAGAGCTGCGCGAAAATATGGCGATATAGTGGCAGCTATGAGAGGTGAACAAAAACACAGCGATATAGGGGAAGGTATGAGAGGTGCACGAGAACACGGCGGTAGATGGGAAGCTATGAGAGGTGCGCGAAATCACACCGATATAGGGGAAGCTATGAGAGGTGCACGATGACACAGCGATATAGGGGAAGGGATGAGAGGTGCGCTAAAACACGGCGATATATGGGACGATAAGGGAGGTTCGCAGAAATACAGCGAAGTACGGGAAATTATGGGACGTGCGCAAAAACACAGCGGTATAGTGGAAGATATGAGAGGTGCGTGAAAACGCAGCGATATAGGGGAAGCTATAACAGGTGAGCAAAAACACAATGATATTGGGGAAACTACGTGAGGTGCAGAAAAACACACTGATATAGAGGAAGGTATGAGAGGTGCGCGAAAACACAGAGATGTAGGGGAAGCTGTGCGAGGTGCGCAAGAACACGGCGATATAGGGGAAGCTATCAGACGTGCGCGAAAACATTGCAATATATGGAAGCTATGAGAGGTGCGTGAGAACACAACGGTAGAGGGGAAGCTACGAGGGGTCCGTAAAAACACAGCGATATATGGGAAGCTATGGGAGGTGCGCGATAACACATCGATTTATGTGAAGATATCAGAGGGAAGCGAAAACACAGCGATAGAGTGGAAGCTATGGGAGGTGCGCGAAAGCACAGCGATACAGGGGAAACAATGAGAGGTATGCGATAATACAGAGAAACGGCAGAATATATGAGATGTGCGCAAAAGCACAGCAATATAGGGTAAGCTATGGGAGGTGTGGAAAACCACAGCAATATGTGGGAAGGTATGGAACGTGCGCGTAAACACAGCGATATAGTTGAAGGTATGAGAGGTGCGCGAAAACACAATGATGTAGGAGAATGCATGATAGGTGCGCGAAAACACGGCGATACAGGGGAAATTATGAGAGGTGAGCGAAAACACAGCTGTATAGGGGAAGTTATGAGAAGTGCGCGAAAATACTGTGTTTTCCCCTGCCTATCACACCATCCACTATATCGCTGTGTTTTCGCACACCTCCCATAGATTCCCCTGTATCGCTGTGCTTTCACGCACCTCTGATACCTTCCCCTACATCACTGTGTTTTCATGCACCACGCATACCTACCCCTATATCGCTGTGTTATCATGCACCTCTCATAGCTTCCCCTCTATCGCTGTGTTCTTGTGCAGCTCTGATAGCTTTCCATATATTGCAATGTTTTCGCGCACCTCTCATAGCTTCTCATATATCGCTGTGTTTCGGCGCATCTCGCATACATTACACTATAACGTTGTATTTTCGCACACCTCTCAAACCTTCCACTATATCGATGTTTTTTCACGCACCTCTCGTGGCTTCCCCTATATCCATGTGTTTTCGTGCACCGCTCATACCTTCCCCTTTATCACTGTCTTTTCGCGCATCTCTCATACCTTCCCCTTTTTTGCTGTGTTCTCGTGCACGTCTCATAGGTTTCTATATATTGCAATATTTTCGTGCATCTCTCATAGATTCCCCCAAATCGCTGTGTTTTCGCACACCTCTCATAGCTTCCCCTATATCGCCGTGTTTTCATGCACCACCCATACCTTCCCCTATATCACTGTGTTATGAAGCAGCTCACATAAATTCCCCTATATCGCCATGTTTTCGGGGACCTCCCATAGCTTCCCATTTCTCGCCGTGTTTTCGCGCACCTCTCATAGGTTCCCATATATTGCGATGTTTTTGCGGACCTCTCATAGATTCGCCCAAACCGCTGTGTTTTTGTGCATCTCTCATAGCTTCCCCTATATCGCCGTGTTCTGGCGCATCTTGCATAGCTTCCCCTACATCGTTATGTTTTTGCGCACCTCTCATACCTTTTCCTATATCTCCGTGCTTTCCCGCACCTCCCATAGATTCCCCTATATTGCTGTGTTTTCGTGCACCTCCCATAGCTTCCAATATATCGCTGTGTTTTCACGCAACTCTCATCCCTTCGCCGATATCACTGTGTTATCAAGCAGTTGTCATAGCTTCCCCTATGTCGCTGTGCTCTCGTGTACTTCTCATCACTTCCCCTATATCGCCCTGTTTTCACGGACCTCCCATAGCTTCCCATTTTTCGCCGTGTTTTCGTGCACGTCTCATAGCTTCCCCTATATCGTCGTGTTTTCAAGCACCTCTCATACCTTCCCCTATATCGCCGTCTTTTCGCGCACCTCGCATAGACTCACCTCCACCACTGTTTTCGCACACTTCTCATACCTTCTCCATATATCGCTGTGCATTCACGCACATCCCATAGCTTCCCTGAAATTGCTGTGTTTTCTCACACCTCTCATACCTTCTCCTATATCGCCGTGTGTTCTCGCACCTCCCATAGCTTCCCATATATTGCTGTGTTTTCATGTACCTCTCATACCTTCCACTATATCGCTGTGTTTTCATGCACCTCCCATAGCATCCCCTATATCGCTGTGCTTTCGCGCCCCTCTGATAGCTTCCCCTATATCGCTGTACTTTTGCGCACCTCCCATAGCTTCCTCCATATCGCTGTGTTTTTGCGCACCTCCGATACCTTCCCCTATATCGTTGTTTTTTTTCCTCGCACCTCTCATACCTTCCCCTATATCACTGTGTTTTCACGCACCTCTCATACCGTCCCCATATCGCTGTGTTTTCGCACACCTCTCATCACTTCCCCTATATCGACGTGTTTTCAAGCACCACTCATACCTTCACGTATATCGCCGTGTGTTCGCGCTCCTCTCATAGCTTCCCCCAAATCTCTGTGTTTTCGAGCACCTCTCATAGCTTCCACTATATCCTCGTTTTCGTTCACCTCGCATAGCTTCACCTCCACTATTATGTTTTCGCACACCTCTCATACCTTCTCTTATATCGCCGTGCTTTCACGCACCTCCCATAGCTTCCCCTATATTGCAGTGTTTTCTCACACCTCTCATACCTTCTCCTATATCGCCGTGTTTTCACACACCTCTCATAGCTTCCCCTATATTGCTGTGTTTTCTCACACCTCTGATACCTTCCCCTGTATCACTCTGTTTTCGTGCGCCTCCCATAGCTTCCCATATATTGCTGTGTTTTCGTGTTCCTCTCATACCTTTCACTATATCGCTGTGTTTTCACGCATCTCTCGTAGCTGCCCCTATATCTATGTGTTTTCGCGCACCTCTCATAACATTGCCTATGTCGCTAACTTTTCATGCACCTCCCATAGCATCCCCTACATCGCTGTGCTTTCGCACCCCTCTGATAGCTTCCCCATATCGCTGTATTTTCGCGCACCTCCCATAGCTTCCCCGATATCACTGTGTTTTCGCGCAGCTCTCATACCTTCACGTATGTCACCCTGTTTTCGTGCACCTCCTCAAGGTTTTGCGCAGCTCGCATAGCTTCTCCTATATGGTTGTGTTTTCACACTCCTCTCATACATTCCCCTATATCACTGTGTTTTTGCTCACCTCTCATATCTTTTCCTATATCGCCGTGTTTTTACGCACCTCCTATATAGCTTCCCCTATATCGCCGTGTTATCACACACCTCTCACACCTTCCCCTATATCACTGTGTTTTCATGCACCTCTCATGCCGTCCCCTATATCACTGTGTTTTCATGCACCTCTCATACCTTTCCCTATATCACTGTGTTTTCATGCACCTCGCATACCTAACCCTATATCACTGTGTTTTCACGCACCTCTCATACCGTCCCCATATCGCTGTGTTTTCACGCACCTCTCATCACTTCCCCTATATCGACGTGTTTTCAAGCACCACTCATACCTTCACGTATATCGCAGTGTGTTCACACTCCTCCCATAGCTTCCCCTATATCACTCTGCTTTTGTACACCCCTCATACCCTCCCCTATATCGCTGTGTTATTGCGCACCTCTCATAGCTTCCCCCAAATAGCGGTCTTTTTGCGCACCTCTGATAGCTTCCCCCATTTCGCCGTTTTCGCACACCTCGCATAGCTTCCTCTATATCACTGTGTTTTCGTGCACCTGTCATACCTTCCCCTGTATTGCTGTGTTTTCAAGCACCTCCCATACGTTCCCCTATATCGCTGTGTTTTCGCACACCTCCCATAGCTTCCCAAATATCGTTGTGTTTTCACGCTCCTCTGATCCCTTCCCCCCGATATCACTGTGATTTCACGCACCTCCCAAGGCTTCCCCTATATCGCGGTGTTTTCACACACCTCTCATAGATTCCCCTATATTGCTGTGTTTTCTCACACCTCTCATACCTTCCCTTGTATCGCTCTGTTTTCGTGCGCCTCCCATAGCTTCCCATATATTGCGGTGTTTTCGTGTACCTCTCATACCTTTTACTATATCGCTGTGTTTTCACTCAATTCTTGTAGCTGCCCTATATCGATGTGTTTTTGCGCACCTCTCATAACTTTGCCTATATCGCTGAGTTTTCATGCACCTCCCATAGCATCCCCTACATCGCTGTGCTTTCGCGCCCCTCTGATAGCTTCCCCTATATCGCTGTATTTTCACGCACCTCCCATAGCTTCCTTCATATCGCTGTGTTTTTGCGCACCTCTGATACCTTCCTCTATATCATTTTTTATTTTCGCGCACCTCTCACACCTTCCCCTATATCACTGTGTTTTCACGCACCACTCATACCGTCCCCTATATCGCTATGTTTTCGCGCACCTCTCATCACTTCCCCTATATCGACGTGTTTTCAAGCACCACTCATACCTTCCCGTATATCGCCGTGTGTTCGCGCTCCTCCCATAGCTTCCCCTATATCACTGTGTTTTCGTACACCCCTCATACCTTCCACTATATCACTGTTTTATTGCGCACCTCTCAGAGCTTCCCCTCTGTCGCTGTGTTATTGCGCACCTCTCATAGCTTTCCATAAAAAGCAGTGTTTTCGCGCACCTCTCATAGCTTCCCCCGAATAACAGTGTTTTCGTGCACCTCTCATAGCTTCCCCCATATCGCCGTGTTTTCGCACAGCTCGCATAGCTTCCACTATATCGCCGTGTCTTCACGCACCTCCCATACCTTCCGTTCTATCGCTGTGTTTTCGCGCACCTCTCATAGCTTGCCATATATTGCAATGTTTTCGTGCACTCCTGATAGCTTCCCCCAAATCGCAGTGTTTTCGCGCACCTCTCATACCTTCACGTATATCACCCTGTTTTCGCTCACCTCCCATAGCTTCGCCTATATCACTGTGTTTTTGTGCACCTGTCATACCTTCCCCTATATTGCTGTGTTTTCAAGCACCTCCCATACATTTCCCTATATCGCTATGTTTTCGCACACCTCCCATAGCTTCCCCTATATCGCCATGTTTTCGCATGTCTCTCATAGCTTCCCATATATCGCTGTGTTTTTGCGCACCTCGCATACCTTCCCCTATATCGTTGTGTTTTCACGCACCTCTCATACCTTCCACTATATCGATGTGTTTTCGCGCACCTCTCATAGCTTCCCACTTATCACTGTCTTTTCACGCACCTCACATACCTACCTCTATATCGCCCTGTTTTCACGCAACTCCCATAGTTTCCGCTATATCGTCGTCTTTTCGTGCACCTCTCATACCTTCCCCTTTTTTGCTGTGTTATCGCACACCTCTCATAGCTTCCCCTCTATTGCTGTGTTCTCGTGCACCTCTCATAGGTTTCTATATATTGCAATATTTTCGTTGACTCTCATAGCTTCCCCCAAAACGCTGTGTTCGCGCACCTCTCATAGCTTTCCTACATCGCTATGTTTTCGCGCACCTCGCATAGCTTCCCATATATCGTTCTATTTTCGCGCACCTCTCATACCTTCCCCTCATCGCTGTGTTTTTGCTCACTTCTGATAGCTTTGCCTATATTGCCGTGTTCTCGCGCACCTCTCATACCTTCACTTTTTTAGCTGAGTTTTCGCACATCTCTCATACATTCCCCTATATCAACGTGTATTAAAGCACCTCTCATACATTCATGTATATCGCCCTGTTTTCGCACAGCTCCCATAGCTTCTCCTCTATCACAGTGTTTTTGCTCACCTCTCATACCTTCCCCTATATTGCCGTGTTTTCATGCACCTCCCATACATGCCCCTATATCGCTGAGTTTTCGCGCACCTCCCATAGCTTCCACTATATCGCTGTGTTTTCACGCACCTCTCATAGCTTCCCCTATATCACCGTGTTTTCTTGCACAACTCATTACTTCCCTATATCGCTGTGTTATCAAGCAGCTCACGTAACATCCCCTATATCGCCATGTTCTCAGGGACCTCCCATAGCTTCCCATTTTTCACCATGTTTTCATTCACCTACCATAGCTTCCCATATATTGCAATCTTTTCGCGGACCTCTCATAGATTCGCCCGAATCTCTGTGTTTTTGCACATCTCTCATAGCTTCCCCTATATTGCCGTGTTCTGGTGCACCTTGCATAGATTCCCCTACATCGCTATGCTTTCGCGCACCTCTCATACCTTCTCCTATATCGCCGTGCTTTCACGCACCTCCCATAGCTACCCCTATATTGCTGTGTTTTCTCACACCTCTCATACCTTCCCCTTTCTCGCTCTGTTTTCGTGCACCTCCCATGGCTTCCCATATATTGCTGTGTTTTCACGCACCTCTCATACCTTCCACTATATCGCAGTGTTTTTGCGCACCTCACATAGCTTCCCCTATATCGATGTGTTTTCGCTCATCTCTCATATCTTCCCCTATATCGACGTGTTTCACGCACCTCTCATACCTTCCCATATATCGCCCTGTTTTCACGCCCCTCTCATAGTTTCCCCTATATCACTGTGTTTTCACGCACCTCTTATCACTTCCCAGATATCGCTGTGATTTCGCGCACCTCCCAAGGCTTCCCCTATATTGCTGTGCATTCGCGCTCCGCTGATAACTTCGCCTATATCGCTGTGTTTTAATGCACCTCCCATAGCTTCCCCTACATCGCTGTGTTTTTGCACACCTATCATAACTTCCCCTATATCGCCGTGTTTTCACACACCTCTCATAGATTCCCCTATATTGCTGTGTTTTCTCACACCTCTCATACCTTCCCTTGTATCGCTCTGTTTTCGTGCGCCTCCCATAGCTTCCCATATATTGCGGTGTTTTCGTGTACCTCTCATACCTTTTACTATATCGCTGTGTTTTCACTCAATTCTTGTAGCTGCCCTATATCGATGTGTTTTTGCGCACCTCTCATAACTTTGCCTATATCGCTGAGTTTTCATGCACCTCCCATAGCATCCCCTACATCGCTGTGCTTTCGCGCCCCTCTGATAGCTTCCCCTATATCGCTGTATTTTCACGCACCTCCCATAGCTTCCTTCATATCGCTGTGTTTTTGCGCACCTCTGATACCTTCCTCTATATCATTTTTTATTTTCGCGCACCTCTCACACCTTCCCCTATATCACTGTGTTTTCACGCACCACTCATACCGTCCCCTATATCGCTATGTTTTCGCGCACCTCTCATCACTTCCCCTATATCGACGTGTTTTCAAGCACCACTCATACCTTCCCGTATATCGCCGTGTGTTCGCGCTCCTCCCATAGCTTCCCCTATATCACTGTGTTTTCGTACACCCCTCATACCTTCCACTATATCACTGTTTTATTGCGCACCTCTCAGAGCTTCCCCTCTGTCGCTGTGTTATTGCGCACCTCTCATAGCTTTCCATAAAAAGCAGTGTTTTCGCGCACCTCTCATAGCTTCCCCCAAATAACAGTGTTTTCGTGCACCTCTCATAGCTTCCCCCATATCGCCGTGTTTTCGCACAGCTCGCATAGCTTCCACTATATCGCCGTGTCTTCACGCACCTCCCATACCTTCCGTTCTATCGCTAAGTTTTCGCACACCTCGCATAGCTTCCTCTATATCACTGTGTTTTCGTGCACCTGTCATACCTTCCCCTGTATTGCTGTGTTTTCAAGCACCTCCCATACGTTCCCCTATATCGCTGTGTTTTCGCACACCTCCCATAGCTTCCCAAATATCGTTGTGTTTTCACGCTCCTCTGATCCCTTCCCCCCGATATCACTGTGATTTCACGCACCTCCCAAGGCTTCCCCTATATCGCGGTGTTTTCACACACCTCTCATAGATTCCCCTATATTGCTGTGTTTTCTCACACCTCTCATACCTTCCCTTGTATCGCTCTGTTTTCGTGCGCCTCCCATAGCTTCCCATATATTGCGGTGTTTTCGTGTACCTCTCATACCTTTTACTATATCGCTGTGTTTTCACTCAATTCTTGTAGCTGCCCTATATCGATGTGTTTTTGCGCACCTCTCATAACTTTGCCTATATCGCTGAGTTTTCATGCACCTCCCATAGCATCCCCTACATCGCTGTGCTTTCGCGCCCCTCTGATAGCTTCCCCTATATCGCTGTATTTTCACGCACCTCCCATAGCTTCCTTCATATCGCTGTGTTTTTGCGCACCTCTGATACCTTCCTCTATATCATTTTTTATTTTCGCGCACCTCTCACACCTTCCCCTATATCACTGTGTTTTCACGCACCACTCATACCGTCCCCTATATCGCTATGTTTTCGCGCACCTCTCATCACTTCCCCTATATCGACGTGTTTTCAAGCACCACTCATACCTTCCCGTATATCGCCGTGTGTTCGCGCTCCTCCCATAGCTTCCCCTATATCACTGTGTTTTCGTACACCCCTCATACCTTCCACTATATCACTGTTTTATTGCGCACCTCTCAGAGCTTCCCCTCTGTCGCTGTGTTATTGCGCACCTCTCATAGCTTTCCATAAAAAGCAGTGTTTTCGCGCACCTCTCATAGCTTCCCCCGAATAACAGTGTTTTCGTGCACCTCTCATAGCTTCCCCCATATCGCCGTGTTTTCGCACAGCTCGCATAGCTTCCACTATATCGCCGTGTCTTCACGCACCTCCCATACCTTCCGTTCTATCGCTGTGTTTTCGCGCACCTCTCATAGCTTGCCATATATTGCAATGTTTTCGTGCACTCCTGATAGCTTCCCCCAAATCGCAGTGTTTTCGCGCACCTCTCATACCTTCACGTATATCACCCTGTTTTCGCTCACCTCCCATAGCTTCGCCTATATCACTGTGTTTTTGTGCACCTGTCATACCTTCCCCTATATTGCTGTGTTTTCAAGCACCTCCCATACATTTCCCTATATCGCTATGTTTTCGCACACCTCCCATAGCTTCCCCTATATCGCCATGTTTTCGCATGTCTCTCATAGCTTCCCATATATCGCTGTGTTTTTGCGCACCTCGCATACCTTCCCCTATATCGTTGTGTTTTCACGCACCTCTCATACCTTCCACTATATCGATGTGTTTTCGCGCACCTCTCATAGCTTCCCACTTATCACTGTCTTTTCACGCACCTCACATACCTACCTCTATATCGCCCTGTTTTCACGCAACTCCCATAGTTTCCGCTATATCGTCGTCTTTTCGTGCACCTCTCATACCTTCCCCTTTTTTGCTGTGTTATCGCACACCTCTCATAGCTTCCCCTCTATTGCTGTGTTCTCGTGCACCTCTCATAGGTTTCTATATATTGCAATATTTTCGTTGACTCTCATAGCTTCCCCCAAAACGCTGTGTTCGCGCACCTCTCATAGCTTTCCTACATCGCTATGTTTTCGCGCACCTCGCATAGCTTCCCATATATCGTTCTATTTTCGCGCACCTCTCATACCTTCCCCTCATCGCTGTGTTTTTGCTCACTTCTGATAGCTTTGCCTATATTGCCGTGTTCTCGCGCACCTCTCATACCTTCACTTTTTTAGCTGAGTTTTCGCACATCTCTCATACATTCCCCTATATCAACGTGTATTAAAGCACCTCTCATACATTCATGTATATCGCCCTGTTTTCGCACAGCTCCCATAGCTTCTCCTCTATCACAGTGTTTTTGCTCACCTCTCATACCTTCCCCTATATTGCCGTGTTTTCATGCACCTCCCATACATGCCCCTATATCGCTGAGTTTTCGCGCACCTCCCATAGCTTCCACTATATCGCTGTGTTTTCACGCACCTCTCATAGCTTCCCCTATATCACCGTGTTTCTTGCACAACTCATTACTTCCCTATATCGCTGTGTTATCAAGCAGCTCACGTAACATCCCCTATATCGCCATGTTCTCAGGGACCTCCCATAGCTTCCCATTTTTCACCATGTTTTCATTCACCTACCATAGCTTCCCATATATTGCAATCTTTTCGCGGACCTCTCATAGATTCGCCCGAATCTCTGTGTTTTTGCACATCTCTCATAGCTTCCCCTATATTGCCGTGTTCTGGTGCACCTTGCATAGATTCCCCTACATCGCTATGCTTTCGCGCACCTCTCATACCTTCTCCTATATCGCCGTGCTTTCACGCACCTCCCATAGCTACCCCTATATTGCTGTGTTTTCTCACACCTCTCATACCTTCCCCTTTCTCGCTCTGTTTTCGTGCACCTCCCATGGCTTCCCATATATTGCTGTGTTTTCACGCACCTCTCATACCTTCCACTATATCGCAGTGTTTTTGCGCACCTCACATAGCTTCCCCTATATCGATGTGTTTTCGCTCATCTCTCATATCTTCCCCTATATCGACGTGTTTCACGCACCTCTCATACCTTCCCATATATCGCCCTGTTTTCACGCCCCTCTCATAGTTTCCCCTATATCACTGTGTTTTCACGCACCTCTTATCACTTCCCAGATATCGCTGTGATTTCGCGCACCTCCCAAGGCTTCCCCTATATTGCTGTGCATTCGCGCTCCGCTGATAACTTCGCCTATATCGCTGTGTTTTAATGCACCTCCCATAGCTTCCTTACATCGCTGTGTTTTTGCACACCTATCATAACTTCCCCTATTTCGCCGTGTTTTAACGCACCTCCATAGGTTCCCATATATATGGCTGTGTTTTCATGCACCACGCATACCTACCCCTATATCGCTGGGTTATCACGCACCCCTCATAGTTTCCCCTACACCGCTGTGTTTTTGCGCACCTCTCATACATTCCGCTGTATCGCTGTGTTTTCGCACACCTCCCACAGCTTCCGCTATATTGCTGTTTTCCCGCACGTCTCAGACCTTCCTCTATATCGTTGTGCTTTCGCGCACCACCCATAACTTCCCATACATCGCTGTGTTGTCACGCACTTCTTATACCTTCCCGTATATCACCATGTTTATTACACCTCTCTTACCATCCCCGATATCGCCGTGTCTTCGCACACCTCCTGTAGCTTTGGTTATAACGCTCTTTTCGCGCACCTCCCATAGCTTCCCGTGTATTGCTTTGTTTTCGCGCACCTCTCATACCTTCCCCTATATCGCCGTGTTTATGCAGATCTCCCATACCTTCCCCTATATCGCCGTGTTTACTCAGACATCCCATACCTTCCCCTATATCGCCGTGTCTTCGCGCACCTCCTATAGCTTCCCGTATATTGCTGTGTTTTTGCTCACATCTCATCCATTCGCCTACATCTCCATGTTTTCGCGCACTGCTCATACCTTCCTGTATATTGGTGTGATTTTGTGCACCTCGTATAGCTTCCCCTATATCGCTGTGTTTCACGCACCTCCCATAGATTAGCCTAAATCGCTGTGTTTTCACTCACCTCGCATAGTTTCCCGTATATTGCGATGTTTTCGTGCACCTCTCATACCTTCCCTATATCGCCGTGTTTATGCAGATCTCCCATACCTTCCCCTATGTCGCTGAGTTTTTGTTCACCTCTCATCCATTCCCCTATATCGCTGTGTTTTCGCGCACCTCCCATAGGTTCTCCTATATCACTGTATTTTCGCGCATCTCTGATAGCTTCCCCTATATCGCTGTGTTTTCGCGCACCTCCGATAGCATCCCCTTTATCGTCGTGTTTTCGCGCACCTCCCATTGCTTCCCTACATCACTGAGTTGTCGGGCACTTCTCATACCTTCCCCAACATCGCCCTGTTTTCGTGCACCTCTCACAACATCCCGTACATCGCCGTTTCTTCGTGCACCTCCCATAGCTACCGCTATAACGCTTTTTTCGCGCACCTCCCATAGATTCCCCGATACTGCCATGTTTAGGTGCACTTCTCATACCTTCCCCTATATCGCTCTGTTTTTGCACACCTCTCATAGCTTCTGCTGTATCGCCCTGTTTTGCACAGCTCTCATAGCTTCCCCTATATCGCTGCGCTTTTGCGCACCTCCCATAGCTTCCCCTAAATTGCTATGATTTCGCGCACCTCCCATAGCTTCCCCTGAATTGCTGTGTTTTCGCATACCTCTCATAGCTTCCCCTACATCGCCGTGTTTTCGCGCACCACTCATACCTTCCCCTACATCGCTGTGTTTTCACGCACCTATCATACCTTGTCCTATATCACCGTGTTTTCGTGCAACTCCCATAGCTTCCCCTATATCGCTGTGTTTTCTCTCACCTCTCATACCTTCCCGTATATCACTCTGTTTTCTCGCACCACCCATAGCTTCCCATATATCGCTGTATTTTCATACACCTCTCACAGCTTTCCCTGTATCGCTATGTTTTCGCTCACCTCCCTTAGCTTCCCCTACATCGCCGTGTTTTCGTGCACCACTCATACCTTCCCCTATATCGCTGTGTTTTCACGCACATCCAATAGTTTCCTATATATCGCCTTGTTTTTGTGCAGCTCTCCTACTTTCCCTTATGTCGCTGTGATTTCGTGCAGCTCTCATAGTTTCCCCTACATCGCCGTGTTTTTGCGCACCTCTCATAGCTTCCACTATATCACCGCGTTTCTGCGCACCTCACATACCTTTCCCTATATCGTTGTGTTTTCTTGCACCTCTCATAGCTTCTCCTATATCACTGTCTATTCGCGCACCTCCCATAGCTTCCCCTATAATGCTGTCTTTTCGCGCAAATCTCATACCTTCCCCTCTGTC
The DNA here is from genome assembly GCF_030028105.1 of Mobula birostris. NCBI lineage: Eukaryota > Metazoa > Chordata > Chondrichthyes > Myliobatiformes > Myliobatidae > Mobula > Mobula birostris. The sequence continues at coordinate 246,087 of NW_027278280.1, forward strand.
ACCGTGTTTCCGTGCACCTCTCATAGCTTCCACGCCATCGCTTTGTTTTCGTGCACCTCTCATACATTCTACTATATCGCTGTGTTTTTGCGCATCTCTCGTAGCTTCCCCTATATCGCTGTGTTTTCACACACCTCCCAAAGCTTCCCGTGTATCCCTGTGTTTTCGCACACCTCCCATAGCTTCCCGTGCATCACTGTGTTTTCACACACCTCCCATGGCTTCCCCTATATCGCTGTGTTCTCGCGCACCGCTTATATCATCCACTTTTTAGCTGTGTTTTCGCTCATCTCTAATACATTCCCCTATATCGCCATTTTCGCGCACCTCTCATACCTTCACGTATATCGCCATCTGTTCGCACTCCTCTCATAACTTCCACATATCACTGTGTTTTAGCGCAGCTCTCATAACTTCCCCTATATCGCCATGATTTTGCGTAACTCCCATACATTCCTCTATATCGCTGTGTTTTCATACACCTCTCATCCTTTCCCCTATATCGCTGTGATTTCGCGCACCTCCTATATCTTCCCCTATATCGCTGTGTTTTCGTGTACCTCTTATACCTTCCGCTATATAGCCCTGTTTTCGCGCACCTCTCATACACTCCCCTACTTCGCTATGTTTTCGAGTAGCTCTCATACCTTCCTCTATATCGTTGTGTTTTCGGGCACCTCCAATACATTCCCCAATATTGCTGTGTTTTCACGCACGTCACAAAGCTTCCCCTATATCGAGATGTTTTCGCACACCTCTCACAGCTTCCCCTAAATCGCTGAGTTATCGTGCACGTCCCATAGCTTCCCCTATATCGTTGTGTTATCGTGCACGTACCATCGCTTCCCCTGCATCGCTGTGTTTTCGCGCACCTCCAATACCTTCCCCAATATTGCTGTGTTCTCGTGCACCTCCATAGGTTCCCATATATTGCGATGTTTTCACGTACCTCTCATAGCATCCCCTAAATCGATTTGTACTCACGCACCTCTCATCGCTTCCCCTACATCGCTGTGTTTTTGCGCAACTTTCATACCTTCCCCATTATGGCTGTGTTTTCACGCACCTCTCATGCCTTGCCCTGTATCGCTGTGTTTTTGCACACCTCCCACAGCTTCCCTATATTGCTTTGTTTTCGCGCACCTCCCATAGCTTCCCCTCTATTGCGATGTTTACGCGCACCTCTCAGAGATTCCCCTAAATCGCTGTGTAGTCGCGCACCGCTCATAGCTTCCCCATATTGCTGTGTTTTCGCGCACCTCGCATAGCTTCCCCTACATCGCTGTGTTTTTGCGCACTTCTCTTACCTTATCCTAAATTGCCGTGTTTTCATGCAACTCCCATAGCTTCCCCTATATCGCTGTGTTTTCTCGCACATCTCATACCTTCCTCTATATCACTCTGTTTTCTCACACCTCCCATAGCTTCCCATATATCGCTGTGTTTTAGTGCATCTCGCATATCTTCCCCAACATAGCTTTCGCGCACCTCTCATAACTTCTCCTATGTCGCCGCGTTTTCACGCACCTGTCATTGCTTCCCCTATATCGCTGTGTATACTCACACTGTTTTCACGCACTTCCCATGGCTTCCCATATATCGCAGTGTTTTTGCGCACCTCTGATAGCTTCCCATATATTGCGAAGTTTTTGCACACCTCTCATAGCTTCCCCACCTGATATAGGACAAGGTATGAGAGGTGCGCGAAAACACAGTGATGTAGGGGAAGCTATGAGAGGTGCGCGACTACACAGCGATTTTGGGGAATCTATGAGAGGTGCGTGAAAACATCGCAATCCAGGGGAAGCTATGAGTGGTGCACGAGAACACAGCGCTATTTGGGGAAGATATTGGAGGTGCGCAGAAACACGCCGATATATGGGAAGGTATGAGAGGTGCACAAAGAGAATGCGATTTTGGGGACGCTATGGGAAGTGCGCGAAAATAGCGATTTGGGGAAGCTCTGACAGGTGCTCGAAAACAACGCAATATAGGGGCAGCTATGGGAGGTGTGCGAAACACACCAGTATTGGGGAAGGTATTGGAGGTGCGCGGAAACACTGCAATATAGAGGAAGGTATGAGAGGAGCTCCAAAAAACTGCGATGTAGGGGAATGTATGAGAGGTGCGCAAAAACACAGCAAAACAGTGGAAGCTATGGGAGGTGCACGAAAACACAGCGATATAGGGGAAGCTATCAGAGATGTGCGAAAATACAGCGATATAGGGGAAGCTATGGGAGTTTCATGAAAACACGGCGATTTAGGATAAGGTAGGAGAGGTGCACGAAAACACGGTGATATAGGGGAAGCTATGAGAGGTGCACGACTACACAGCTATTTAGGGGAATCTGTGAGAGGTGCACGAAAACATTGCAATAGAGGGGAAACTATGGGAGGTGCGCGAAAACAAAGCAATATAGGGGAAGCTGTGGGAGGTGTGCAAAAACACAGCGATACAGGGCAAGTTATGAGAGGTGCGCGAAAACACGGCGATATAGGGGAAGCGATGAGAGGTGCGTGAATACACAGCGATTTAGGGGAAGCTATGAGAGGTACGAGAAAACATCGCAATATCAGGGAAGCTATGGAGGTGCGCGAGAACACAGCAATATTGAGGAAGGTATTGGAGGTGCGCGAAAACACAGCGATGCAGGGGAAGCTATGGGACGTGCGCGATAACACAGCGATATAGGGGAAGCTATGGGATGTGCCTGATAACACAGCGATTTAGGGGAAGCTGTGAGAGGTGTGCGAAAACATTTCAATATAGGGGAGGCTATGGGACGTGCGTGAAAACACAGCAATATTGGGGAATGTATTGGATGTGCCCGAAAACACAGTGATATAGAGTAAGGTGTGAGAGGTACTCGAAAACACGGCGAAGTAGGGGAATGTATGAGAGGTGCGCGAAAACAGGGCTATATAGGGGAATGTATGAGAGGTGCGCTAAAACACAGTGATATGTGGAAGTTATGAAAGGAGTGCGAACACATGGCAATATACGTGAAGGCATGAGAGGTGTGCGAAAATGGCGATATACGGGAATGTGTTAGAGATGAGCGAAAACACAGCTAAAAAGTGGATGGTATGAGAGGTGCGCGAGAACATGGCGATATAGGCAAAGATATGAAAGGTGAGCAAAAACACAGCGATATAGGGGAAGGTATGATAGGTGCATCAAAACACAGCGATATAGGGGAAGATATGGGAGATGCGCGAAAACACAGCAATATAGGGGAAGCTATGAGAGGTATGCGAAAACAGCAATATTGGGGAAGTTGTGGGAGGTGTGCAAAAACACAGCAATACAGGGCAATGTAAGAGAGGTGCGCAAAAACCCAGCCATATTGGGGAAGGTATGGGAAGTGCGCGAAATCACAGCGAGAGTGGGGAAGCTATGGGAGATGCTCGAAAACACGGCGATATAGGGGAAGGTATGAGAGGTGCGTGAAAACACGGCGATACAGGGGAAGGTATGAGGGGTGCGCGAAAACACAGCCATCTTGGGGAATGTCTGGGAGGTGCATGAAAACACAGCAATATAGGGGCAGCTATGGGAGGTGCGCGTAAACACGGTGTTAAAAGGGAAGGTATGAGAGGTTCGCGCAAACACGGCGATATAGGGGAAGCTATGGGAGGTGTGCGAAAACACAGCGATGCACGGGAAGCTATGGGAGGTGTGCGAAAACACGGCGATATAGGGGAAGGTATGAGAGGTCCGTGAAAACACGGCGATACAGAGGACGGTATGAGAGGTGCGTGAAAACACAGCCATATTGGGGAATGTCTGGGAGGTGTGCGAAAACATAATGATATTAGGGACGCTATGAGAGGTGCGCGAAAACACGGCGATATAGGGGAAGGTATGAGAGGTGCGTGAAAACACGGCGATACAGGGGAAGGTATGAGAGGTGCGCGAAAACACGGCGATACAGGGGAAGGTATGAGAGGTGCGCAAAAACACAGCCATATTGGGGAATTCATGGGAGGTGCATGAAAACACAGCAATATAGGGGCAACTATGGGAGGTGCGCGAAAACACGGTGATAAAAGGGAAGGTATGAGAGGTTCGCGCAAACACGGCGATATAGGGGAAGCTATGAGAGGTTTGCAAAAACACAGCGATGCACGTGAAGCTATGGGAGGTGTGCGAAAACACAGCGCTATAGGGGAATGTATGAGAGGTGCGTGAAAATACGGCAATACAGGGGAAGGTATGAGAGGTGCGTGTCAACACAGCCATATTGGGGAATGTCTGGGAGGTGCGCGAAAACACGGCAATACAGGGGAAGGTATGAGAGATGCGCGAAAACACAGCGTTATTGGGGATGCTATGGAGGTGCCGGAAAACACAGCGATATAGGGGAAGCTATGTTAGGTGTGCGAAACACAGCAATACACGGGAAGGTATGAGAGGTGTGCAAAAACACAGCCATATTGGGGAATTTATGGGATGTGCATGAATACACAGCAATATAGGGGAAGCTATGGGAGGTGCGCGAAAACACGGTGATAAAAGGGAAGGTATGAGAGGTTCGCGCAAACACTGCGATATGGGGAAGCTATGGGAGGTTTGCGAAAACACAGCGATGCACGAGAAGCTAAGGGAGGAGTGCGAAAAAACAGTACTATAGGGGAATATATGAGAGGTGCGTGAAAATACAGCGATACAGGGGAAGGTATGAGAGGTGCGTGAAAACACGGCGATACAGGGGAAGGTATGAGAGGTTTGCGCAAACACAGCGATATAGGGGAAGTTATGAGAGGTGCGCTGATACACATCGGTATAGCGGAAGCTACGAGAGATGCGCGAAAACACAGCGATATAGTGGAATGTATGAGAGGTGCGCGAAAACACAGCCATATAGGGGAAGCAATGGGAGGTGCACGAAAACATGGCGATATAGGGGAAGGTAAGAAAGGTGCAGAAAAGCACAGCGATATAGGGGAAGTTATGGGAGATGAGCGAAAACACAGCTAAAAAATGGAAGGTATGAGAAGTGCGCGAAAACACGGTGATATTGGAGAAGCTATGAGAGGAGAGCTGAAACTCAGCAATATAGGGGATGGTATGAGAAGTGCACGAAAACACAGCGATATACGTGAAGTTATGAGAGGTGCACGAAAACAAAGCGATGGCGTGGAAGCTATGAGAGGTGCGCGGAAACACGGTGACAGAGGGGAAGCTATGAGATTTGCGCGAAAAGACAGCTTTATAGGGGAAGCTATGGGAGGTGCGCGAATAGACAGTGATAGAGGAGAAGCTATGAGAGGAGCAAGAAAACACAACGATATAGGGAAAGATATGTGAGGTGCGCAGAAACGCGGCGATATAGTGGAAGCTATGAGAGGTGCGCAAAAACACGGCGATGTAGGGGAAACTATGAGAGGTGCGTGAAAACACAGTGATGTAAGGGAAGGTATGAGAGCTGCATGAAATCACAGCGAGATAGGGGAAGGTAGGAGAGCTGCACAAAAACAAGGCGATATATAGGAAACTATTGGATGTGCGTGAAAACACAGCGATATAGGGGAAGGTATGAGAGGTGCACGTAAACATGGCAATATCGGGAAATCTATGGGAGGTGCGCAAAAACACAGCGATATAGGGGAATGGATGAGAGGTGAGCAAAAACAGAGCGACATAGGGGAAGGTATGGGAGATCTGCATAAACACAGCGATATAAGGGAAGGTATGAGAGGTGCACAAAAACATCGCAATATACGGGAAGCTATGCGAGATGAGTGAAAACACAGTGATTTAGGGGAATCTATGAGAGGTGCGTGAAACACAGCAATATAGGAGAAGCTATACGAGGTGCGCAAAATCACACCAATATACAGGAAGGTATGAGCAGTGCGCGAAAGCATGGAGATGTAGGGAAATGGATGAGAGGTGAGCAAAAACACAGCAATACACGTGAAGCTATAGGAGGTGCGCGAAGACACGGCGATATAGGGGATGGTAAGAGAGGTGCACGAAAACACGGTGATATAGGGGAAGGTGTAAAAAGTGCGCGACAACACAGCGATGTAGGGAAAGCTATGGGTGGTGCGCGAAAGCACAGCGATATAGGGGAAGGTCTGAGACGAGCGGGAAAACAGCAATATAGCGGAAGCTGTGGGAGGTGTGCGAAGACACAGCGATACAGCGGAATGTATGAGAGGTGCGCAAAAACACAGCAAAACAGTGGAAGCTATGGGAGGTGCGCGAAAACACAGCAATATACGGGAAGGTATGGGACGTGTGTGATAACACAGCGATATAGTGCAATGTATGAGAGGGGCGCGAAAACACATCGATATAGTGGAAGGAATAAGAGGTGTGCGAAAATACAGAGATATTGCGAAATCCGTTCGAGGTGCGTGAAAACACAGCGATTTGGGGAAAGTAATGAGAGGTGTGCAAAAACATCACAATATATGGGAAGCTATCAGAGGTGCGCAAAAACACTGCGATATATGGGAAGGCATGGGAGGCGCGTGAAAACCGTGCGAGAATACACAGCGTTATAGGGGAAGCAATGACAGGTGCATGAAAACGCGGCGACATAGGAGAAGTTATGAGAGGTGCGCGAAAGCGATGTTGGGGAAGCTATGCGAGGTGCACGAAAACACAGCGATGTATTGGAAGCTATGGGAGGTGCAAGAGAACGGAGTGATATAGGGGAAGGTATGAGAGGTGCGAGAAAACACAGCCATATAGGGGAAGCTATGGGAGTTGCATGAAAACACGGCGATTTAAGATAAGGTAGGAGAGGTGCGCGGAAACACAGTGGTGTAGGGGAAGCTACGCGAAGCGCGCAAAAACATGGCGATATAGGGGAAGTTATGAGAAGTGCACGACTACGCAGCGATTTAGGGGAATCTGTGAGAGGTGCGCGAAAACACAACGTTTTGGGGGAAGCTCTGAGAGGTGAGCGAAAATATTGCTATATATAGAAACCTATGAGAGGTGCACGAGAACACAGCAATAGAGGGGAAGCTATGAGAGGTGCGCGATAACACAGAAATATAGGGGAAGGTATGAGTGGTGCACGAATACACATTGATATAGGGGAAGCTAGGGGAGATGCGTGAAAAAACATCGATATAGTGGAAGGTATGAGAGGTGTGCAAAAACACAACGATATAGGGGAAGATATGCAAGGTGCACAAAAACACAGCGATATATGGGAAGCTATGAGAGGTGCGCGAAAACACTGCGGTTTGGGGGAAGTTATGAGAGGTGCACGAAAACATTACAATATATGGAAAGCTATGAGAGGTGCGCGAAAACAGAACGATATAGGGGAAGCTATGAGAGGTGCGCAAAAACACCGTGATTTGGGGGAGGTTATCAGAAGTGCGCAAAAACATTGCAATATATGGCAAGCTATGAGAGGTGCACGAAAACACAGCGATAGGACGGAAGTTATGGGAGGTGCGTGAAAACACGGCGATATAGGGGAAGCTATGCGAAGTGTGTGAAAACATGGTGAAAGTGGGAAGCTATGGTAGGTCCGTGAAAACAGGACGATATAGAGGATGTGATGAGAGGTGCACGAGATCACAGCGACATTGGGGAAGCTATGGGAGAAAAGTGAAAACTGAGCAATATACGGGAAGTTATGAGAGCTGCTTGATGACACAGCAATATAGGAGAAGATATGAGATGTGCGCGAAAACATGGTGATATAGGGGGAGCTATGAGAGGTGAGCAAAAAGACAGCGATATAGGGTAAAGCATGGGAGGTGCGTGAAAACACAGCGATATAGGGGAATGTATGACAGCTGCACGAAAACACGGTGAGATAGGGGAAGTTATGTGAGGCGCGCGAAAACAGGGTGATATAGATGCAGGTATAAGAGGTGCGCAAGAACACGGTGATACAGGCAAATCTATAAGAGGTGAGCAAAAACACAGCGATATAGGGGAAGGTATGAGAGGTGTGCGAAAACACCGCGGTTTGGGGGAAGTTATGAGAAGTGCACGAAAACATTACAATATATGGCAAGCTATGAGAGGTGCACGAAAACACAGCGATAGAACGGAAGTTATGGGAGGTGCGTGAAAACACGGCGATATAGGAGAAGCTATGCGAGGTGTGCGAAAACACGACGATATGGGTGAAGCTATGAGAGGTGCGCAAAAACACTGCGGTTTGGGAGAAGTTATGAGAGGTGCACGAAAATATTACAATATATGGAAAGCTATGAGAGGTGCGCGAAAACAGAACGATATAGGGGAAGCTATGTGAGGTGCGCGAAAGCACGGTGATATAGGGGAAGCTATGGGAGGTGCGCGAACACACGGCGATATACGTGAAGCTATGAGTGGTGCTTGAAATCAGGTCGATATAGGGGAAGTGATGAGAGGTGCGCGAAAGCACAGTGATAGGTGGGACCTTATGAGAGGTATGAGAGGTGCGTTAAAACACAGTGATATAGGGGAGGGAATCAGAGGTGCGCAAAAACACAGCGATATAGAGGAAGCTATGGGAGGTGCGCAAAAACACAGCGATATAGGGGATGCCTTGGGAGGTGCACGAAATCACAGTGATAGTGGGGAAGAGATGAGAGGTGCGCGAAAACACAGCGATATAGGGGAATGCATGGGAAGTGCGTGAAATCTGCGATATAGGGGAAGGTATGGGAGGTGTGCGAAAACACAGCGATATAGTGGATGGTGTGATAGGCATGCGAAAACACAGCGATATATGGGAAGCTATGGAGGTGCGTTAAAACACGGCGAAATAGGGGAAGGTATGAGAGGTACGCAAAAACACAGCGATGTAGAGGAAGGTATGGGAGGTGCATGAAAATATAGCGATATAGGCGAAGTTATAAGAGGTGCGTGAAAACACAACGATAAATGGGAAACTATGCGAGATGCACAAAAACAAAGCGATATGGGGGAAGGTATGAGAGGTGTGAGAAAACACAGCAATATAGCGGAAGCTATGGGAGGTGCGTGAAAACACGGCGATATAGGAGAATGTATGAGAGGTGTGATAAAACACAGGAATACAGGCTATGGGACGTACGTGAAAACACGGACAAAATAGGAGAAGGTATGAGAGGTGCGCGAAAATAGAGCGACATAGGGGAAGCTATGTGAGGTGCGCCGGAACGCGGCAATATAGGGGAATCTAAGAGAGGTGCACAAAAACACAGTGATTTGGGGGAATCTACGAGAGGTGCGCGAAAACACGGCGAAAATGGGAAGCTATGGGAGGTCCATGAAAACACGGCGATATAGAGGATGTGATGGGAGGTGCATGAGAGCACAGCGACATAGGGGAAGCTATGGAAGAAGCGTGAAAACTGAGCAATATAGGGGAAGTTATGAGAGCTGCTTGATGACACAGCGATATAGGAGAAGATATGAGATATGCGCGAAAACACGGTAATATAGGGGAAGCTATGAGAGGTGAGCGAAAAGACAGCGATATAGGGAAATTTATGGGAGGTGCGTGAAAACACAGCAATATAGGGGAAGGTATGACAGGTGTGCGAAAACACGGCGATATGGGTGAAGCTATGAGAGGTGCGCGAAAACACTGCGGTTTGGGGGAAGTTATGAGAGGTGCACGAAAACATTACAATATATGGAAAGCTATGAGAGGTGCGCGAAAACAGAACGATATAGGGGAAGCTATGAGAGGTGCGCAAAAACACCGTGATTTGGGGGAGGTTATCAGAAGTGCGCAAAAACATTGCAATATATGGCAAGCTATGAGAGGTGCGCGAAAACACAGCGATAGGACGGAAGTTATGGGAGGTGCGTGAAAACACGGCGATATAGGGGAAGCTATGCGAGGTGTGTGAAAACATGGTGAAAATGGGAAGCTATGGTAGGTTGGTGAAAACAGGACGATATAGACGATGTGATGAGAGGTGCACGAGATCACAGCGACATTGGGGAAGCTATGGGAGAAAAGTGAAAACTGAGCAATATACGGGAAGTTATGAGAGCTGCTTGACGACACAGCGATATAGGAGAAGATATGAGATGTGCGCGAAAACATGGTGATATAGGGGAAGCTATGAGAGGTGAGCAAAAAGACAGCGATATAGGGGAAGGTATGACAGGTGCGCGAAAACATGGTGAGATAGGGGAAGCTATGTGAGGCGCGCGAAAACAGGGTGATATACATGCAGGTATAAGAGGTGCGCGAGAACACGGTGATACAGGCAAAGCTATAAGAGGTGAGCAAAAACACAGCGATATAGGGGAAGGTATGAGAGGTGTACGAAAACACAACGATATAGGGGAAGCTATGTGAGGTGCACGAAAGCACGGTGATATAGGGGAAGCTATGAGAGGTGCGCGAAAACACAGCGATAGAACGGAAGTTAAGGGAGGTGTGTGAAAACATGGCGATATGGGGGAAGGCATGAGAGGTGCGCGAAAACACTGCGATTTGGGGGAAGTTATGAGAGGTGCACGAGAACACAGCGACAGAGGGAATCTATGAGAGGTGCGCGATAACACAGCGTATAGGGGAAGGTATGAGGGGTGCGCGAAAACACAGTGATATAGAGGAAGCTATGGGAGGTGCGCGAACACATGGCGATATACGTGAAGGTATGAGTGGTGCTTGAAAGCACGTCGATATAGGGGAAGTGATGAGAGGTGCGTGAAAGCACAGCGATAGAGGGGACCGTATGAGAGGTGCGTGAATACACAGTGATATAGGGGTAGGTATGCGAGGTGCATGAAAACACAGTGATATAGGGGAAGCTATCAGAGGGGCGCGAAAGCACAACGATACAGGGGAATATATGGGAGGTGTGCGAAAGCACAGAGGGAGTGTGATAGGCGCGCGAAAACACAGTGATATAGTGGAAGGTATGAGAGGTGTGAGAAAACACAGCAATATAGGGGAAGCTACGGGACGTGCGTGAAAACACAGCCAAAATAGGAGAAGGTATGAGAGGTGCGCGAAAACTGAGCGACGTAGGGGAAGCTATGCGAGGTGCGCCAGAACGTGGCGATATAAGGGAAGCTAAGAGAGGTGCGCAAAAACACAGCGATTTGGGGGAATCTATGAGAGGTGCGCGAAAACACGGTGATATAGTGGAAGTTATGAGAGGTACACGAAAACACAGCAATATATGGGAAGCTATGGGCGGTGCACGAAAACAGAGCGATACAGGGGAGGGTATCAGGGGTGTGAGAAAACACAGCAATATAGGGGAAGCTATGGGAGGTGCGTGAAAGCACGGCGATATACGTTAAGGTATGAGAGGTTCGCGAAAACACCGCGATTTGGGGAAAGCTATCAGAGGTGTACAAAAACATTGCAATATATGGCAGGCTATGAGAGGTGGGCGAAAACACAGCGACAGAATTCAAGGTATGGGAGGTGTGTGAAAACACGGCGATAAATGGGAAGCTATAGGAGGTCTGTGAAAACAGGCCGATATAGGGGATGGGATGAGAGGTGCACGAGAGCACAGCGACATAGAAGAAGCTATGGGAGGTGCGTGAAAAGCAATATATGGGAGGCTATGAGAGCTGCTTGATAACACAGCGATATAGGGGAAGATATGAGAGGTGCGCGAAAACACGGTGATGTAGGGGAAGCTACGAGAGGTGAGCGAAAACACAGCGATATAGGGGAAGCCTTGGGAGTTGCGTGAAATCACAGTGAAATCGGGGATCTGATGAGGAGTGCGTGAAAACACAGCGATATTGGGGAAGCAATGGGAGGTGCATGAAAACACAGCAATTTGGGGGAGGCTATCAGAAGTGCGCAAAACATTGCAATATATGGCAAGCTATGAGAGATGTGTGAAAACAGAGCAATAGAACGGAAGTTATGGGAGGTGCGTGAAAACAAGGCGATATAGGTGAAGCTATGCGAGCTGTGCGGAAACACGGCGATATGGGTGAAGCTATGAGAGGTGCGCAAAAACATTACGATATATGGAAAGCTACGAGAGGTGCGCGAAAACACAACGATATAGGGGAAGCTATGTGAGGTGCGCGAAAGCACGGTGATATACGGGAAGCTATGAGAGGTGCGCGAAAACACCGTGATTTGGGGGAGGCTATCAGAAGTGCGCAAAAACATTGCAATATATGGCAAGCTATGAGAGGTGCGCGAAAACACAGAGATAGAACAGAAGTTATGGGAGGTGTGTGAAAACACGGCGATATAGGGGAAGCTATGCGAGGTGTGCGAAAACACGGCGATATGGGGGCAGGTAAGAGAAGTCCTCAAAACCACAGCGATTTGGGGGAATCTATGAGAGGGGCGCGAAAACATGGTGAAAATGGGAAGCTATGGGAGGACCGTGAAAACAGGACGATATAGAGGATGTGATGAGAGGTGCACAAGAGCACAGCGACATCGGGGAAGCTATGGGAGAAGCGTGAAAACTGACCGATATATGGGAAGTTATGAGAGCTGCTTGATGACACAGCGATATAGGAGAAGATATGAGATGTGCGCGAAAACACGGTGATATAGGGGAAGCTATGAGAGGTGAGCAAAATGACAGCGATCTAGGGGAATGTATGGGAGGTGCATGAAAATGCAGCGATATAGGGGAAGGTATGACAGGTGCACGAAAACATGGTGATATAGGGGAAGCTATGGGAGGCGCGCGAAAACAGGGCGATATACATGCAGGTATAAGAGGTGCGCGAGAACACGGTGATACAGGCAAAGCTATAAGAGGTGAGCAAAAACACAGCGATATAGGGGAAGGTATGACAGGTGTACAAAAACACAACGATATAGGGGAAGCTATGTGACGTGCGCGAAAGCCCGGTGATTTCGGGGAAGCTATGAGAGGTGCGCGAAAACACCACGATTTGGGGGAGGCTATCAGAAGTGCGCAAAAACATTGCAATATATGGCAAGCTATGAGAGGTGCACGAAAACACAGCGATAGAACGGAAGTTATGGGAGGTGTGTGAAAACACAGCAATATATGGGAAGTTATGCGAGGTGTGCGAAACACGGCGGTATGGGGTAAGCTATGAGAGCTGCGCGAAAACACTGCGATTTGGGGGAAGTTATGAGAGGTGCACGAGAACACAGCGACAGAGGGAATCTATGAGAGGTGCGCGATAACACAGCATATAGGGGAAGGTATGAGGGGTGCGCGAAAACACAGTGATATAGGGGAATCTATGGGAGGTGCGCGAACACAGTGCGCTATACATGAAGGTATGAGTGGTGCTTGAAAACACGTCGATATAGGGGAAGTGATGAGAGGTGTGCGAAAACTCAGCAATATATGGAAAGGTATGGGACGTGCGTGAAAACACAGTGATATAGGGGAAGGTTTGAGAGGTGAGCAAAAACACATCGATATAGGGGAAGCTATGAGCGGTGCGCGAAAACACAGCAATATAGTGGAAGGTATGAGAGATGTGAGAAAACACGGTGATATAGGAGATTGTATGAGAGGTGTGAGAAAACACAGCAATATAGGGGAAGCTACGGGACGTGCGTGAAAACACAGCCAAAATAGGTGAAGGTATGAGAGGTGCGCGAAAACTGAGCGACGTAGGGGAAGCTATGTGAGGTGCGCCAGAACGTGGCGATATAAGAGAAGCTAAGAGAAGTGTGCAAAAACACAGCGATTTGGGGGAATCTATGAGAGGTGCGCGAAAACATCGCAATATATGGGAAGCTATGAGAGGTGTGCGAAAACATGGCGATAAATGGGAAGCTATAGGAGGGGTGTGAAAACAGGGCGATATAGGGGATGTGATGAGAGGTGCACGAGAGCACAGCGACATAGGGGAAGCTATGGGAGGTGCCTGAAAAGCAATATATGGGAGGCTATGAGAGCTGCTTGATAACACGGCAATATAGGAGAAGCTATGAGAAGTGTACGAAAACACGGCGATAAATGTGAAACTACGAGAGGTGAGAGAAAACACAGCGATATAGGGGAAGCCTTGGGAGTTGCGCGAAATCACAGTGACATCAGGGATGGGATGAGGGGTGCGTGAAAACACAGTGATATTGGGGAAGCAATGGGAGGTGTGCGAAAATACAGCGATATAGTGAAAGGTATGAGAGGTACACGAAAACACAGCAATATATGGGAAGCTATGGGCGGTGCACGAAAACAGAGCGATACAGGGGAGGGTATCAGAGGTGTGAGAAAACACAGCAATATAGGGGAAACTATGAGAGGTGTGTGAAAAAACGGCGATATAGGTGAAGGTATGAGAGGTGTGAGAAAACACAGCAATATAGGGGAAGCTATGGGAGGTGCGTGAAAGCACGACGATATACGTGAAGGTATGAGAGGTGCGCGAAAACACCGCGATTTGGGGAAAGCTATCAGAGGTGCACAAAAACATTGCAATATATGGCAAGCTATGAGAGGTGCGCGAAAGCACAGCGACAGAATGGAAGGTATGGGAGGTGTGTGAAAACACGGCGATAAATGGGAAGCTATAAGAGGTCTGTGAAAACAGGGCGATATAGGGGATGTGATGAGAGGTGCACGAGAGCACAGCGACATAGGAGAAGCTATGGAAGGTGTGTGAAAAGCAATATATGGGAGGCTATGAGAGCTGCTTGATAACACAGCGATATAGGGGAAGATATGAGAGGTGCGCGAAAACACGGTGATGTAGGGGAAGCTACGAGAGGTGAGCGAAAACACAGCGATATAGGGGAAGCCTTGGGAGGTGCACGAAATCACAGTGATATCGGTGAAGGGATGAGAGTTGCGTGAAAACACAGCGATATATTGGAAGCTATGGGAGGTGCGCGAAAGCACAGCGATATAGGGAAATGTATGGGAGGTGCGTGAAAGCACGGCGATATAGGAAAAGGTATGAGAGGTGCGCAAAAACATAACGATGTAGGGGAAGCTACGCAAGATGCGCCAGAACATGGTGATATAGGGGAAGTTATGAGAGATGCACAAAAAAACAGCAATTTGGGCGAATCTATGAGAGGTCCGCGAAAACATCACAATATTTGGGAATCTATGAGAGGTGCGCGAAAACACGGTGAGAAACGGGAAGCTATGGGAGGCCCCTGAAAACATGGCGATATAGGGGAAGTTATGTGAGCTGCTTGATAACACAGCAATATAGGGGAAGTAATGAGATGCGTGCGCGAAAACACGGTGATATAGGGGAAGCTATGAGAGGTGATTGAAAACACAGCGTTATAGGGAGGTGCGCAAAATCACAGCGATATCGGGGAACGAAAGAGAGGTGTGTGAAAACACAGCGATATAGTGGAAGCTATGGGAGGTGCGCGAAAACACAGCGATATAGGGGAATGTATGGGTGGTGCATGAAAACACGGCGATATAGGGGAAGCTATGAGAGGTGCGCGAAAACAGCAATTTGGGAGAATCTATGAGAGGAGCACGAAAACACAGCGATTTGGGGGAAGACATGAGAGGTACACGAAAATATTGCAATATATAGAAACCTATGAGAGGTGCACGAGAGCACAGCAAAAAAGGGGAAGGTATGAGAGGTGCGTGAAAAGACAGTGATAAAGGGGAAGGTATGAGTGGTGCGCGAAAACACATCGATATAGTAGAACGTATGAGAGGTGTGCGAAAACACAACGATATAGTGTAATGTATGCGAGGTGCGCAAAAACACAGCGATATATGGGAAGCTATGAGAGGTGCGCAAAAACATTGCAATATATGGAAAGCTATCAGAGGTGCACGAGAACACAGCAATAGAAGGGAAGCTATGAGAGGTGCATGATAACACAGCGATATAGGGGTAGGTATGCGTGGTGCATGAAAACACAGTGATGTAGGGGAAGGTATCAGATGTGCGTGAAAGCACAGTGATACAGGGGAATCCGTGGGAGGTGTGCGAAAACACAGTGATATAGTGGATGGTGTGATAGGCAGGCGAAAACACAGTATTTTCGCGCACTTCTCGTATATTCCCCTATACAGCTGTGTTTTCGCTCACCTCTCATAACTTCCCCTGTATCGCTGTGTTTTCGCGCACCTCTCATACCTTCAACTATATCGCTGTGTTTACACGCACGTTCCATAACTTCCCATATATTGCTGTATTTTTCCGCACCTCCCATAGTTTCCCCTATATTGCAGTGCTTTTGCGCACATCTCATACATTCTGCTGTATCGCTGTATTATCGCACACCTCTCATTGCTTCCCCTATATCGCTGTGCTTTCGCGCACCTCCCATAGCTTCCGCTCTATTGCTGTGTTTTCGCTTCCCTCTGATACCTTCACATAAATTGCTGTGTTTTCGCGCACCTCCCATAGCTTCCCATATATCGCTGTGTTTACACGCACGTCTCGTAGCTTCCCCTCTACCACTGTGTTCTCGTGCACCTCTCATACCTTCCCGTATATCGTTGTGATTTTGCTCACCTCTCATAGCTGCCACTATATCGTCATATTTTTGCGCAGATCTCATACCTTCCCCTATAGAGATGCATTTTCTCTCACCTCTCGTAACTTCCCTTATCTCGCCGTGTTTTGGTGCACCTTCCACAGCTTCCCCTCTACCGCTGTGTTTCTGCTCACCTCTCATAGCTTTACATATATCGCCGAGTTCTTGCGCACCTTTCATACCTTCCCCTTTTTAGCTGAGTTTTCGCTCATCTCTCGTACCTTCTCCTATATCACTGTGTTTTCGCGCACCTCCTATAGCTTCCTCTATATCACTGTGTTTTCGCGCACCTCTCATACCTACCTCTATATCACTGTTTTCATGCACCTTGCATACCATCTCATACCTCTCATCGCTTCCCCTATATTGATGTGTTTTCACACACCTCTCATTCCTTCACGTATATCGCCGTGTTTTCGTGCACCTCCGATAACTTCCTCTATATCGCTGTAATTTCGGACACCTCCCATAGCTTCCCCTATAGCGCTGTGTTTTCGTGCACTTCTCATAGCTGTCCCAAAATCTCTGTGTTTTCACGCACCTCTTGTAGCCTCCCCATATCGATGTGTTTTCACGCACCTCTCATACCTTCCCCTATATCGTCGTGTTTTCGCGCACCTCTCATAGCTTCCCCTATATCGCTGTGTTTTCACCGGCCTCTCATACCTTCCCCTATATCGCTGTGTTTTCTCGCACCTCGCATTGCTTCCCCTACATCATTGTGTTTTCGCGCACGTCTCTTACCTTCAACTATATCGATATGTTTTCACGCACCTCTCGTAGCTTCCCCAATATCGATGTCTTTTCGCGCACCTCTCATACATTCCCCTATATCACTGCGTTTTCACGCACCTCTCACAGCTTCCCCCAAATCTTTTCTTTTTAAGTCTTTTTATTGAATTAGTACACAAAAGGTAAACCATATAGGCACTGATACACAGTTGCAATATAACTTTACAAGAGATATTAATACACAAAAAAAACGTTAGTACAAACAGTGCAGTTTAGATTTAAAATAACCAGTTATAAGGGAAACAATGGCAGGTGCGTGAAAACACCACGACATAGGAGAAGTTATGAGAGGTGTGCAAAAAAAAAACTATATAGGGGAAGTTATGAGAGGTGCGCAAAAACACGGTGATATAGGGGAAGCAATGGGAGGTGCGCGAAAACACAGCAATACAGGGGATTGTATGGGAGGTGCGCGAAAACACAGCGATTTGGGGGAGGCTATGAGAGGTTCACGATAACACAGCAATTTGGGGGAAGCTATGAGAGGTGCGTGAAAGCATTGCAATATATGGGAATATATGAAAGCTGCGTGGAAAGACAGCGATATAGGGGAAACTATGGTAGTTCCACGAAAACACAGCAATATACGGGAAGGAACGGGACGTGCTCGAAAACACAGCGATACAGTGGATGTTATGAGAGGTGCGCGAAAACACAGCGATACAGGGGAAGGTATGAGAGGTGAGCGAAAACACAGCTATATAGGGGAAGTTATGAGAGGTGCGTGAAAATACGGTGATATAGGGGAAGGAATGAGAGGTGCGCGAAAACACAGAGATGTTGGGAAATCTATGAGAGGTGCGCAAAAACACAGCGATATACGGGAAGCTATGGGAGATGCACGAAAACAGAGCGATATAGGGGAAGGCATGAGAGGTGCGCGAAAACACAGCGATATAAGGGAAGCTATGGTAGGTACGCGAAAACACAGCAGTTCAGGTGAAGATATGAGAGGGAAATGAAAACACAGCGATAGAGGGGAAACTATGGGAAGTGCCAGAAAACACAGCAATATAGGAGAAGCTCTGAGACGTGCGCGAAAACAGAGCGGTATAGGGGAAGATATGGGAGGTGTGCAAAAACACAGCAATATTTGGGAAGGAATGGGACGTGCGCAAGAACACAGCAATATAGTTGAAGTTATGAGTGTTGCACGAAAGCACAGCGATAAAGGGAAGGTTTGGGAGGTGCGCAAAAACAGCGCTATAGGGGAATATATGAGAGGTGCGCGAAAACACGGCGATATAGGGGAAGGTATGTGAGGTGCAAGAAAACACAGCGTTGCAGGGGAAGCAATGGGAGGTGCGCCAAAACACGGCGATGTTAGGGAATCTATGGGAGGTGCGCGAGAACACAGCAATCTAGGGGAAGGTATGAGTGGTGTGCGAAAACACAGCGTTATAGGGGAAGGTATGAGAGGAGCGAGTAAACAAAGCGATATAAGGGAAGGTATCAGAGGTGCACGAAAACACAGTGATGCAGGGGAAGCTCTGAGTGGTGCGCGAAACCACAGCGACATAGCGGAAGGTATGAGAGGTGCACAAGAACACAGCTATGTAGGGGAAGCTATGAGAGCTGCGCGAAAACAGGGCAAGGTCAGGGAAAATATGAAAGGTGCAGAAAAACATGGGGATACAGAGGAAGCTATGGAAGGTGCGCAAAACACAGCGATATAGGGGAAGGTATGAGAGGTGCACGAGAACACAGCAATGTCAGGGAAACTATGACAGGTGCAGAAAAACATGGGGTACAGGGGAAGCTATGGAAAGTGCGCAAAACACAGCGATATAGGGGAAGCTATGGGAGGTGCATGAAAACAAAGCGATTTGTGGGAACCTATGAGTGGTGCGCGAAAACATTGCAATATATGGGAAGCTATGAGGGGTGCCCTAAAACAAGGCGAAAAATGGGAATCTATGGGAGGTCCGAGAAAACAGGGCGATATAGGCGAAGTGATGAAAGGTACACAAGAGCACAGAGATATAGGGGAAGCTATGGGAGGTGCAAGAAAACAGAGCAATATAGGGGAATCTATGACAGCTGCTTAATAACACAGTGATATAGGGCAAGATATGAGAGGTGCGCGTAAACACGGTGATATAGCGGAAGCTATGAGAGGTGAGCGAAAGCACAGCTAAAAAGGGAAAGCGATATAGTGGTAGGTGTGAGAGGTGCGCGAAAAACCAACGATATATTGCAAGCTATGGAGGTGCATGAAAACAGAGCGACATAGGGGAAGGTATGAGAGGATAGCGAAAACACAGCGATTTGGGGGAAGCTATGAGAGGTGCGCGAAAACATCGCAATATATAGGACGTTATGAGAGGTGCGCGTACGCATGGCGAAAAATGGGAAGCTTTGGGAGGTGCGCGATTACACAGCGATATAGGGTAAAGTATGAGAGGTGTGCGAAAACACGGCGATATATGGGAATCTATGGGAGGTGCGTGATAACAGTGCGATATGGGGGAATGTATGAGTGGTGCGTAAAAACACAGCGGTGTAGGGGAAGCTATGGGAGGTGTGCGAATGTAGAGCTATATAGGGGAAGTGATGAGAGGTGCACGAGAGCATAGCGACATAAGGGAAGTTATGGAGATGCGTGAAAACACAGTCATACAGGGAAGTTATGAAAGGTGCGCTAAAACACAGCAATATCGGGAAAGGGATGAGAAGTCTGCGAAAACACGGCAATATAGGGGAAGGTATGAAAGGTGCGCAAAAACATAGTGATATAGGGAAAGGTATGGGAGGTACACGAAAACACGGCAATATACAAGAAGATATGAGAGTTGCGCGAAAACACATCGATATTGGGGAAGATACGAGAGGTGCGCGAAAACACGGCGATATAGTGAAAGGTCTGAGAGGTGCGCGAAAAGACGGCGATATATGAAAGCAGTGGGAGGTGCACAAAAACAGAGTGACATAGGGGGAGCTATGAGAGGTGCGCAAAAACACGGCTAAAAATGGGAAGCTATGGGAGGTGCGTGAAAACCGGGATATAGCGGAAGCTATTGGAGTTACGCGACAACACAGCAATATAGGGGAAGTTATGGATGGTGCGCGAAAACACAGCAATATACGTGAAGGTATCAGAGGTGAGTGAAAACACATCGATATAGGGGAAGGTATGAGAGGTGCAGGAAAACACGGCGTTATAGGGGAAGCTATAAGATAAGAAGTGAGGGAAAACACAGCGATATAGGGGAAGGTATGAGAGGTGCGCGAAAACACAATGATATTGGGGAAGCTATGGAAGGTGCGGGAAAACACAGCGATATAGGGTAAGGTATGAGAGGTGCGAGAAAACACAGCGATATAGGGGAAGCTATGGGAGGTGCACGAAAACACGGCGATATACGTGAAGGTATGAGAGGTTTGTGAAAACACGTCGGTATATGGGAAGGTATGACAGATCAGCAAAAACTCAGCTAAAAAGGTGAAGGTAGGAGTGATGCGCGAGAACATGACGATATAGGCAAAGCTGTGAGAGGTGAGCAGAAACACAGCGACATTGGGGAAGGTATGCGAGCTGGGCGAAAACACAGCGATATAGGGGAAGCTATGGGAGGTGCGCGAAATCACGGCGATATAGAGGAAGGTACGACAGGTGCACGAAAATACATTGATATGGGGAAGCTACGAGAGATGCGTGAACACATCGATATAGTGGAAGGTATGAGATTTCCGCAAAAACACAACGATATAGGGGAAGCTGTGAGAGGTGCGCTAAAACACAGCGGTATATGGGAAGCTTTGGAAGGTGCACGACAACAGATCGATATAGGGGAAAGTATCAGAGGTGCACGAAAACATTGCAATATATGTTTAGCTATGAGAAGTGCACGAGAACACAGCGATAGAGGGGAAGCTTTGAGAAGTACACGATAACACAGCGATATAGGGGAAAGTATGAGAGGTACACGAAAGCATGGCAATATGTCGGAAACTTTGAGAGGTGCGTGAAAACAGGGCGATATAGGGGAAGATATGAGAGCTGTGCAAAAACACAGCGATATAGGGGAATCTATGGGATGTGCGCGAAAACAGAGCGATATAGGGGAAAGTATGAGAGGTACACGAAAACACGGCGATATAGGGGAAGGTATGAGAGGTGCGCGAAAACACAGAGATATAGGGGTAGCTATGGGAGGTGCGCGAAAGCACGGTGATATACGCGATGTTACGAGACGTGCACGAGAACACAGCGATTTGAGGGAATCTATGGGAGGTGCGCAAAAACATTGCAATATATGGAAAACTATGAGAGGTGCACGATAACACAGCGATAGGCGGAAACTATGAGAGGTGCACGAAATCACAGCGATGTAGGGGAAGGGATGAAAGGTGCGAGAAAACATCACAAAATATGGGAAGCTATGAGAGGTGCACTAGAACACAGCGGTATAGGGGAAGCTATGAGAAGTGCGCGACAACACAGCGATCTAGGGGAAGGTATGAGAGGGGTATGAGAGGTGCGCGAAAACACAGCGAGATAGTGGGAGCCATGCGAGGTGATCGAAAACACAGAGATATAGTGGAAGGTATGAGAGGTGCGCAAAAACACAGTGATATAGGGGAGGGTATGAGAGGTGCGCGAGAAAACATCGATATAATGGAAGGTATGAGAGGTGCACAAAAGCACAACAATATAGCGGAAGGTATGCGAGGTGTGCGAAAACATGGATAAATAGGAAGCTATGAGAGGTGCACGAAAACACGGCCATATAAGGGAAGGTATGAGAGGTGCGTGAACACACGGCGATATACATGAAGATATGAGAGTTGCTTCAAATCACGTCCATATAGGGGAAGGGATGAGAGGTGCATGAATGCGCAGCGATATAGGGGACGGTATGAGAGGTGCGTGAAAACACAGTGATATAGGGGAAGCTATGAGAGGTGTGCAAAAACACAACGATATAGGGGAAGTTATCAGAGGTGCGCAAAAACACAGCGATATAGAGGAAGATATGGGAGGTGCACGAGAACACAGCGATAGAGGGGAAACTATCAGTTGTGCGTGAAAACACATCGATACAGGGGAAGATACGAGAGGTGCGCGAATATACAAAAATATATTGGAAGGTATGAAATGCGCGCGAAAGCACAGCAATATATGGGAAGCTATGGGAGGTGAACAAAGACAGAGCGATATAGGGGAAGCTATGGGAGGTGTGCAAAAACACAGTGATACAGCAGACTGTATGAGATGTGCGCGAAGACACAGCAATATAGGGGAATCTGTGGGAGGTGCACGAAAACACAGCAATATAGTGGAAGTTATGAGAGATGCACGAAAGCACGGGGATGTAGGAGAATGTATGAGAGGTGCGCGAAAACACGGCAATACAGGGGAATTTATGAGAGGTGAGTGAAAACACAGCTATATAGTGGAAGATATGAAAGACGCATGAAAACAATGCGATATAGGGGAAGGCATTAGAGGTGCGCGAAAAGATAGTAATATAGGGATAGGTATGCGAGGTGCGTGAAAGCACAGTGATATATGGGAAGCTATGGGAGGTGCGCGAAAACAGAGCGATCTAGGGGAAGGTATGACAGGTGCGAGAAAACAAAGCGATATAGGGAAAGGTATGGGAGGTGCACAAAAACACAGTGATATAGGGGAAGCCATGGGAGGTGCACAAAACACGGCGATATACGTGAAAGAATGAGAGGTGTGTAAAAACACGTTTATATAGGGGAAGCGATGAGAGATGCGCGAAAACGTAGCGTTATAGGGCACCGAATGCGAGGTGCATGAAAACACAGTGATATAGGGGAAGGTTTGACAGGTGCGCAAAATCACAACTATATAGGGGATGCTAGAGGAGGTGTGCAAAAACACAGCGATAAGAGGAATGTATGGGAGGTGCGCGAAAACACAGCTATTTAGGGGAAGGTATAAGAGGGAGGCGAAAACACGGCGATATAGGGAAATCTATGGGAGGTATCCGAAAACACAGCGATATAGGGGTATTTATGGCAGGTGCGCGAAAACACAGCCATATAGGGGAAGGACTGAGAGGTGCGCGAAAACACAGTGATATAGGGGAAGCAATGGTAGGTGCGCGAAAACACGGCGATATATGTGAATGAATGAGAGGTGTGTGTAAACACGTCGATATAGGGGAAGCGAAGAGAGGTGCGCGAAAACACAGCTGTATAGAAGAAGGTATGAGAGATGAGCAAAAACTCAGCCAAAAAGGGGAAGGTATGAGATGTGCACGAGAATACTGCAATATATGGAAAGCTATGAGAGGTGAGCAGAAACACAGCGATATAGGGGAAGCTATTGGAGGTGCGCAAACACTCAGCGATAAGGGGAAGGTATGGTAGGTGCGTGAAAACACAGCGATATAGGGGAAGCTATGAGAGGTGTGTGAAAACACAGTGATATAGGGGAAGCTATGGCTGGTGTGTAGAAATGCAGCGATAAGGGAAAGTTATGGGAGGTGAGCGAAAATAAAGCGATTTAGGTGAATGTATGAGAGGGAGGCGAAAACACAGCGATATATGGGAAGCTATGAGAGGTGCGCGAAAACACGGTGATATAGAGGAAGTTATGAGAGGTGTGCCAAACACAGCGATATAGGGGAAGCTATTGGAGGTGCGCGAAAACACAGCGATATAGGGGAAGCGATGAGAGGTGCGCGAAAACGCAGCGATATAGGGGACGGTATACAAGGTGCGTGAAAACACAGTGATATAGGGGAAGGTTTGACAGGTACGCAAAATCACAACGATATAGGGGAAGCTAGGGGAGGTGCGCGAAAACACAGCAATATAGGGGAAGCTCTGAGACGTGCGCGAAAGCACAGCTATATAGGGGAAGCTATGGGAGGTGTGTGAAAACACAGCAATACAGCAGGAGGTATGAGATGTGTGCGAAAACACAGGAATACATGGAAAACTATGGGAGGTGCGTGAAAAAACAGCGATATACGGGAAGGTATGCGAGGTGCACAAAAACACAGCAATGTAGGGGAAGCTATGGGATGTGCATGAAAACACATCGATATACGGGAAGCTATGAGAGGTGCGCGGAAACACGGTGATATAGTGGAAGTTATGAGAGGTGCGCGAAAACACATCGATATTGGGGAAGCTACGATAGGTGTGTGAAAACACATCGATATACTTGAAGGTATGAGAGGTGCGCGAAAACACAACGATGTAGGGGAAGCAATGGGAGGTGCGCAAAACATAGCGACATAGGGGAAGTTATGAGAGGTGCGAAAAAGCATGGTGATGGGGAATGTATGAGAGGTGCGCGAAAACACGGTTATATAAGGAAATCTATGAGAGGTGTCCGAAAACACAGCGATATAGGGGTATTTATTGCAGGTGTGCGAAAACACAGTGATATAGGGGAAGGAATGAGAGGTGCGCGACAACACCCCGGTATAGAAGAAGGTATGAGAGATGAGCGAAAACTCAGCTAAAAAGGGGAAGGTATGAGATGTGCGCGAGAATACTGCGATATAGGCAAAACTATGAGAGGTGAGCAAAAACACAGTGATATATGGGAAGCTATGGGAGGTGCGTGAAAACACAGCGATATAGGGGAAGCTATGGGAGGAGCGTGAAAACACAGCGATATAGGGGAAGATATGAGAGATGCGCAAAAACACATCGATATGGGGAAGCTACGAGAGGTGCGCGAAAACACAGCGATATAAGGGAATGTATGAGAGGTGGCGAAATCACAGAGATTTTAGGAAAGCTATGAGAGGTGCGTGTAAACACAGCGCTATAGGGGAATATATGAGAGGTGCGCAAAAACACGGCGATATAGGGAAATCAATGGGAGATGTCCGAAAACACAGCGATATAGGGTCATTTATGGCAGGTGCGCGAAAACACAGCGATATAGGGGAAGGTATGAGAGGTGCGCAAAAACACGGTGATGTAGGGGAATGTATGAGAGGTGAGCGAAAACACAGCAATATAAGAGAAGTTATGGGACGTGCGCGAAAACACAGCAATATCGTGTTTTATATGGGAGGTTCCTGAAATCACTGCGATATAGGAGAAGATATGAGAGGTGCGCGAAAGCACAGAGATATAGGGGAAGCTATGAGAGTTGCGCGAAAGCGCAGTGATATAGGAGAAGCAATGGGAGGTGCGCAAAAATACGGCGATATATGTGAAGGAATGAGAGGTGTGTGAAACTGGTCGATACAGGGAAAGCAATGAGAGGTGGGCGAAAACATGGTGATGTAGGAGAAGGTATTAGAGATGAGCGAAAACTCAGCTAAAAAGGGGAAGGTATGAGATGTGCGCGACAACACTGCGATATAGGCAAAACTATGAGAGGTGAGCAAAAACACAGCGATATAGGGGATGCTATTGGAGGTGCGCTAACACTCAGCGATAAGGGGAAGGTATGGTAGGTGCGTGAAAACCCAGCGATTTACAGGAAGGTATGAGAGGGAGGCGAAAACACAGCAATACAGGGGAAGGTAGGAGAGGTGCGCGATAACACCACGATATAGGGGAAGCTATGGGAGGTGTGCAAAAACTCAGCGATAAGGAGAAGGCATGAGAGGTGCGAGAAAACACAGTGATATAGAGGATGCTATGGGAGGTGCCTGAAAACACGGCGATATAGGAGAAGGTATGAGAAGTGCACGAAAGCACAGTGATATAGGGAAAGTTATGGGAGGCGAGCGAAAACATGGCGATATACGTGAAAGAATGAGAGGTGCGTAAAAACAAGTTGATATAGGGGAAGCGATGAGAGGTGGGCGAAAACGCAGCGATATAGGGGACGGTATTGAAGGTGTTTGAAAACACAGTGATATAGGGGAAGGTTTGACAGGTGCGCAAAATCACAACCAAATATGGGAAGCAAGGGGAGATGTGCAAAAACACGGATAAGAGGAATGTATGAGAGGTGCGCGAAAACACAGCTATTTAGGGGAAGGTATAAGAGGGAGGCGAAAACACGGCCATATAGCGGAAGCTATGGCAGGTGCGCGAAAAGACAGCAATATATGGGACGGTATGCGAGGTGCATGAAAACACAGTGATATTGGGGAAGGTATGAGAGGCGCACAAAAGCACATCGATATACGGGAAGCTATGAGAGGTGCGCGAAAACACAGCAATATAGGGGAATCGCTGAGACATGCGCGAAAACACAGCTATATAGGGGAAGCTATGGGAGGTGTGCGAAAACACAGCGATACAGCAGAAGGTATGAGATGTGCGCGAAAACAGAGCAATATAGCGGAAGCTATGGCAGGTGCGTGAAAATACAGCAATATATGGGACGGTATGCGAGGTGCATGAAAACACAGTGATATTGGGGAAGAAATGAGAGGTGCACAAAAACACATCGATATACGGTATAGCTTCCCTATGAGAGGTGCGCGAAAACATGGTGCTATAGGGGAAGCTATAAGAGGTGAGCGAAAACACAGTGATATAGGGGAAGCTATGGGAGGTGCACGAAAACACAGCGATATAGGGGAAGCTATGCCATGTGCATGAAAACAAGACGATATAGGGGATGGTATGAGAGCTGCATGAAAACACAGTGATATCGGGGAAGCTATGGGAGGTGCGCGAAAACACAGCGATATACGCCAAAGAATGAGAGGTGTGTAAAAACACACTGATATAGGGGAAGCGGTGAGAGGTGCTTGAAAACGCAGCGATATAGGGGAAAGTATGAGAGGTGAGCAAAAACACAGCGATATAGGGGATGCTATTGGAGGTGCGCTAACACTCAGCGATAAGGGGAAGGTATGGTAGGTGCGTGAAAACCCAGCGATTTACAGGAAGGTATGAGAGGGAGGCGAAAACACAGCAATACAGGGGAAGGTAGGAGAGGTGCGCGATAACACCACGATATAGGGGAAGCTATGGGAGGTGTGCAAAAACTCAGCGATAAGGAGAAGGCATGAGAGGTGCGAGAAAACACAGTGATATAGAGGATGCTATGGGAGGTGCCTGAAAACACGGCGATATAGGAGAAGGTATGAGAAGTGCACGAAAGCACAGTGATATAGGGAAAGTTATGGGAGGCGAGCGAAAACATGGCGATATACGTGAAAGAATGAGAGGTGCGTAAAAACAAGTTGATATAGGGGAAGCGATGAGAGGTGGGCGAAAACGCAGCGATATAGGGGACGGTATTGAAGGTGTTTGAAAACACAGTGATATAGGGGAAGGTTTGACAGGTGCGCAAAATCACAACCAAATATGGGAAGCAAGGGGAGATGTGCAAAAACACGGATAAGAGGAATGTATGAGAGGTGCGCGAAAACACAGCTATTTAGGGGAAGGTATAAGAGGGAGGCGAAAACACGGCCATATAGCGGAAGCTATGGCAGGTGCGCGAAAAGACAGCAATATATGGGACGGTATGCGAGGTGCATGAAAACACAGTGATATTGGGGAAGGTATGAGAGGCGCACAAAAGCACATCGATATACGGGAAGCTATGAGAGGTGCGCGAAAACACAGCAATATAGGGGAATCGCTGAGACATGCGCGAAAACACAGCTATATAGGGGAAGCTATGGGAGGTGTGCGAAAACACAGCGATACAGCAGAAGGTATGAGATGTGCGCGAAAACAGAGCAATATAGCGGAAGCTATGGCAGGTGCGTGAAAATACAGCAATATATGGGACGGTATGCGAGGTGCATGAAAACACAGTGATATTGGGGAAGAAATGAGAGGTGCACAAAAACACATCGATATACGGGAAGCTATGAGAGGTGCGCGAAAACATGGTGCTATAGGGGAAGCTATAAGAGGTGAGCGAAAACACAGTGATATAGGGGAAGCTATGGGAGGTGCACGAAAACACAGCGATATAGGGGAAGCTATGCCATGTGCATGAAAACAAGACGATATAGGGGATGGTATGAGAGCTGCATGAAAACACAGTGATATCGGGGAAGCTATGGGAGGTGCGCGAAAACACAGCGATATACGCCAAAGAATGAGAGGTGTGTAAAAACACACTGATATAGGGGAAGCGGTGAGAGGTGCTTGAAAACGCAGCGATATAGGGGAAAGTATGGGAGGTGCACCAAACACAGCGATATAGGGGAAGCTATTGGAGGTGCGCGAAAACACAGCGATATAGGGGAAGCTATGAGAGGTGCGCGAAAACACAGCGATATAGGGGAAGGTATGGGAGGTGTGCAAAATCTCAGCGATAAGGGGAAGGTATGGGAGGTTGCGAAAACACAGAGCTATAGGGGAATGTATGAGAGGTGTTCGAAAAAATGGCACTATAGGGGAATATATGAGAGGTGCGCAAAAAACACAGCTATATGGGGAAGCTATGGGAGGTGCACGAAAACACAGCAATATAGGGGAAGGTATGAGAGCTGCTCGGAAACGTGTGATATAGGGGAACCAATGGAGGTGCGCGAAAATACGGCGCTATACGTGAAGGAATTAGAGGCGTGTGAAAACACGTCGATATAGGAAAGGCAAGAGAGGTGGGTGAAAACTCGGTGATGTAGGAGAAGGTATGAGAGATGAGCGAAAACTCAGCTAAAAAGGGGAAGGTATGAGATGTGCGTGCCAACACTGCGGTATAAGCAAAGCTATGAGAGGTGAGCAAAAGCACAGCGATATAGGGAAAAGTATGGGAGGTGTGTCAAACACAGCGATATAGGGGAAGCTATTGGAGGTGCGCGAAAACACAGCGATATAGGGGAAGCGATGAGAGGTGCGCGAAAACGCAGCGATATAGGGAAAAGTATGGGAGGTGTGCCAAACACAGCGATATAGGGGAAGCTATTGGAGGTGCACGAAAACACAGCGATATAGGGGAAGCGATGAGAGGTGCGCGAAAACACAGCAATATAGGGGAAGCTCTGAGACGTGCGCGAAAGCACAGCTATATAGGGGAAGCTATGGGAGGTGTGCGAAAACACAGCAATACAGCAAAAGGTATGAGATGTGTGCGAAAACACAGGAATACATGGAAAACTATGGGAGGTGCGTGAAAAAACAGCGATATACGGGAAGGTATGCGAGGTGCACAAAAACACAGCAATGTAGGGGAAGCTATGGGATGTGCATGAAAACACATCGATATACGGGAAGCTATGAGAGGTGCGCGAAAACACGGTGATATAGTGGAAGTTATGAGAGGTGCGCGAAAACACATCGATATTGGGGAAGCTATGATAGGTGTGTGAAAACACATCGATATACTTGAAGGTATGAGAGGTGCGCGAAAACACAACGATGTAGGGGAAGCAATGGGAGGTGCGCAAAACATAGCGACATAGGGGAAGTTATGAGAGGTGCGAAAAAGCATGGTGATGGGGAATGTATGAGAGGTGCGCGAAAACACGGTTATATAAGGAAATCTATGAGAGGTGTCCGAAAACACAGCAATATAGGGGAATCGCTGAGACATGCGCGAAAACACAGCTATATAGGGGAAGCTATGGGAGGTGTGCGAAAACACAGCGATACAGCAGAAGGTATGAGATGTGCGCGAAAACAGAGCAATATAGTAGAAGCTATGGGAGGTGCACGAAAACACAGCAATATATGGGACGGTATGCGAAGTGCATGAAAACACAGTGATATTGGGGAAGAAATGAGAGGTGCACAAAAACACATCGATATACGGGAAGCTATGAGAGGTGCGCGAAAACATGGTGCTATAGGGGAAGCTATAAGAGGTGAGCGAAAACACAGTGATATAGGGGAAGCTATGGGAGGTGCACGAAAACACAGCGATATAGGGGAAGCTATGCCATGTGCATGAAAACAAGGCAATATAGCGGATGGTATGAGAGCTGCATGAAAACACAGTGATATCCGGGAAGCTATGGGAGGTGCGCGAAAACACGGCGATATACGTCAAAGAATGAGAGGTGTGTAAAAACACGCTGATATAGGGGAAGCGATGAGAGGTGCTTGAAAACGCAGCGATATAGGGGAAAGTATGGGAGGTGCACCAAATACAGCGATATAGGTGAAGCTATTGGAGGTGCGCGAAAACACAGCGATATAGGGGAAGCTATGAGAGGTGCGCGAAAACACAGCAATATAGGGGAAGCTATGGGAGGTGCGTGAAAACACAGCATTATAGGGGAAGCTATGAGAGGTGCGTGAAAACACAGTGATATGGGGAAGCTATGGGAGGTGTGCAAAAACAGCGATAAGGGGAAGTTATGGGAGGTGCGCGAAAATACAGCAATTTAGGGGAAGGTATGAGAGGGAGGCAAAAACACAGCGGTATGGGGGAAGCTATGAGAGGTGCGCAAAAACACGGTGATGTAGGGGAATGTATGAGAGGTGAGCGAAAACACAGCAATATAAGGGAAGTTATTAGACGTGCGCGAATACACAGCGATATAGTGGAAGCTATGGGAAGTGCATGAAAACACATCGATATAGAGGAAGATATGAAAGGTGCGCAAAAACACATCGATATGGGGAAGCTACGAGACGTGCGCGAAAACACGGCGATATAGGGAAATCTATGGAAGGTGTCCGAAAACACAGCGATATAGGGTTATTTTTGGCAGGTGCACGAAAACACAGCGAAATATTTGAAGGTATGAAAGGTGCGCAAAAACACAGTGATGTAGGGGAATGTATGAGAGGTAAGCGAAAACACAGCAATATAAGGGAAGTTATGGGACGTGCGCAAAAACAGAGCAAAATCGTGGAAGCTATGGGAAGTTCCTGAAATCACGGCGATATAGGAGAAGATATGAGTGGTGCGCGAAAACACAGAGATATAGGGAAATCTATGAGAGGTGCGCGAAAACACAGCAATATATGGGAAGCTATGGGCGGTGCACAAAAACAGAGCGATATAGGGGAAGGCATGAAAGGTGCGAGAAAACACAGTGATATAGGGGAAGCTATGGGAGGTGCGCGAAAACATGGCGATATACATCAAAGAATGAGAGGTGTGTAAAAACACGTTGATATAGGGGAAGCGATGAGAGATGAGCGAAAACACAGCAATATAAGGGAAGTTATTAGACGTGCGCGATAACACATCGATATAGTGGAAGGTATGAGAGGTGCGCGGAAACACACTCGATATGGGAAAGCTATGAGAGGTGCGTGTAAAAACAGCTATAGGGGAATATATGAGAGGTTCACAAAAACACGGTGATATAGGCAAATCTCTGAGAGGTGAGCAAAAATACAGCGATATAGCAGAAGCTATGGGAGGTGCGTCAAAGCACCGTGATGTAGTGGAAGCTATCAGAGGTGCGCGAAAACACAGAGATATAGGGCAAGGTATGAGAGGTGCGCAAAAACATGGTGATGTAGGGGAATGTATGAGAGGTGGCGAAAACACAGAGATTTTGGGAAAGCTATGAGAAGTGCACGTAAACACCGCGCTATAGGGGAATATATGAGAGGTGCGCGAAAACATGTTGATAGGAAAATCTAAGGGAGGTGTTCGGAAACACAGCGATATAGGAGAAGATACGAGAGGTGCGCGAAAGCACAGAGATATAGGGTAAGCTATGAGAGGTGCAAAAAATCACAGCGATATAGGGGAAGGTATGAGAGGTGCGCGAAAACACATCGATATGGGGAAGCTACGAGAGGTGTGCGAAAACACAGCGATATAGTGGAATGTATGAGGGGTGGCGAAAACACAGAAATTTTGGGAAATCCAAGGGAGGTGTCCGGAAACACAGCAATATAGGGGTATTTATGGGAGGTGCGTGAATACACAGCGATATAGGGGAAGCTATAGGAGGTATACAAAAACTCAGCGATAAGGGCAAGTTATAGGAGGTGCGCAAAAACACAGCGATATAGTGGAAGGTATGAGAGGTGGCGAAATCACAGAGATTTTGGGAAAGCTATGAGAGGTGCGTGTAAACACAGCGCTATAGGGGAATGTATGAGAGGTGCGCAAAAACACAGCAATATATGGGAAGCTATGGGCGGTGCACAAAAACAGAGCGATATAGGGGAAGTCATGAAAGGTGCGAGAAAACACAGTGATATAGGATAATGTATGAGAGGTGCGCGAATACACAGCGATGTAGAGGAAGCTATGCCATGGGCATGAAAACAAGGCGATATAGGGGACGGTGTGAGAGCTGCACGAAAACACAGTGATATAGGGGAAGCTATGGGAGGTGCGCGAAAACACGGCGATATATGTCAAAGAATGAGAGGTGTGAAAAAAACACGTTGATATAGGGGAAGCGATGAGAGGTGCTCGAAAACGCAGCGATATAGGGGAAGGTATGCAAGGTGTATGAAAACACAGTGATATAGGGGAAGGTTTGACAGGTGCGCAAAACCACAATGATATATGGGAAGCTACGAGAGGTGCGCGAAAACACAGCGATATAGTGGAATGTTATGAGAGGTGGCGAAAACTCAAAGATTTTGGGAAAGCTGTGAGAGGTGCATGTAAACACAGCGCTATAGGGGAATATATGAGAGGTGCGCAAAAACACGGTGATCTAGGGAAATCTATGGGAGGTGCCCGAAAACACAGCGATATAGGGGAAGGTATGAAAGGTGCGCAATAACATGGTGATGTAGGGGAATGTATGAGAGGTGAGCGAAAACACAGCAATATAAGGGAAGTTATTAGACTGCGTGAAAACACAGCGATATAGGGGAAGCTATGGGAGGTGCGTGAAAGCACAGCGATATAGGGGAAGCTATGAGAGGTGCGTGAATACACAGCGATATAGGGTAAGCTATAGGAGGTATGCAAAAACTCAGCGATAAGGGGAAGGTATGAGAGGTGGCGAAATCACAGAGATTTTGGGAAAGCTATGAGAGGTGCGTGTAAACACAGCACTATAGGGGAATGTATGAGAGGTGCGCAAAAACACGGCGATATAGGGAAAACTATGGGAGGTGTCTGAAAACACAGCAATATAGGGGTATTTATGGCAGGTGCGCAAAAAACACAACGATATAGGGGAAGGTATGAGAGGTGCGCAAAAACACAGCAAAATAGTGGAAGCTATGGGAGGTGCATGAAATCACTTCGATATAGGAGAAGATATGAGTGGTGTGCGAAAACACAGAGATATAGGGAAATCTATGAGAGGTGCGCGAAAACACAGCGATATATGGGAAGCTATGGGCAGTGCACAAAAACAGAGCGATATAGGGGAAGGCATGAAAGGTGCGAGAAAACACAGTGATATAGGGGAAGCTATGGGAGGTGCGCGAAAACACGGCGATATACGTCAAAGAATGAGAGGTGTATAAAACACGTTGATATAGGGGAAGCGATGAGAGGTGCTCGAAAATGCAGCGATATAGGGGAAGGTATGCAAGGTGTGTGAAAACACAGTGATATAGGGGAAGGTTTGACAGGTGCGCAAAACCACAATGATATATGGGAAGCTACGAGAGGTGCGCGAAAACACAGCGATATAGTGGAATGTATGAGAGGTGGCGAAAACTCAGAGATTTTGGGAAAGCTATGAGAGGTGCGTGTAAACACAGCGCTATAGGGGAATATATGAGAGGTGCGCAAAAACACGGTGATATAGGGAAATCTATGGGAGGCGTCGGAAAACACAGCGATATAGGGGTAATTATGGCAGGTGCGCGAAAACACAACGATATAGGGGAAGGTATGAGAGGTGTTTGAAAACATGTCTATGTAGAGGAAGCGATGAGAGGTGCGCGAAAAGACGGCGGTATAATAGAAGGTATGAGAGATGAGCGAAAACTCACCTAAAAAGGGGAAGGTATGAGATGTGCGCGAGAATACTGCGATATAGGCAAAGCTATGAGCGGTGAGCAAAAACACAGCGATATAGGGGAAGCTATGGGAGGTGCGCAAAAACACAGCGATATAGGGGAAGTTATGAGAGGTGCGTGAAAACACAGAGCAATATAGCGGAAGGCATGAGAGGTGAGCAAAAGCACAGTGATGTAGGGAAAGGTATGGGAGATGCTGAAATCTGAGAGATATAGGGGAAACTATGGGAGGTGTCTGAAAAAACAGTGACATAGTGGAAGGAATGAGAGCTGCGCGAAAACACAGTAATATAGGGGAAGGTATGAGCGGTGCGCAAAAACACGGTGATGTAGGGGAATTATGAGAGGTGAGCGAAAACACAGCAATATAAGGGAAGTTATTAGACGTGTGCGAAAACACAGCGATATAGGGGAAGCTATGGGAGGTGCGTGAAAACACAGTGATATAGGGGGAGCTATGAGAGGTGAGCGAAAACACAGCAATATAAGGGAAGTTATGGGGTGTGCGCGAAAACACAGCAATATCGTGGAAGCTATGTGAGGTGCATGAAATCACAACGATATAGGAGAAGATATGAGAGGTGCGCGAAAGCACAGAGATATAGGGGAATCTATGAGAGGAGCACAAAAACAGAGCAACATTGGGGAAGTTATGAGAGGTGCGCAAAAACACGTCGATATACGTGAAGGAATGTGAGGTGCGTGAAACTGGTCGATACAAGGAAAGCGATGAGAGGTGGGCAAAAACATGGTGATGTAGGAGAAGGTATGAGAGATGAGCGAAAACTCAGCTAAAAAGGGGAAGGTATGAGATGTGCGCGACAACACTGCGATATAGGCAAAGCTATGAGAGGTGAGCAAAAACACAGCAATATAGGGGAAAGTATGGCAGGTGCGTCAAACGCATCGATATAGGGGAAGCTATGAGAGGTGCGCAAAAACACAGCGATACAGAGGAAGCTACGATAGGTGCGTGAAAACACATCGATATACTTGAAGGTATGAGAGGTGCGCAAAAACACAATGATGTAGGGGAAGCAATGGGAGGTGCGCGAAAAAAGAGCGACATAGGGGAAGTTATGAAAGGTGCGCAAAAACGCGGCTATATACGCGAAGGAATGTGAGGTGCGTGAAACTGGTCGATACAAGGAAAGCAATGAGAGGCGGGCGAAAACACGGCGATGTAGGAGAAGGTATGAGAGATGAGCGAAAATTCAGCTAAAAAGGGGAAGGTATGAGATGTGCGCGACAACACTGCAATATAGGCAAAGCTATGAGAGGTGAGCAAAAACACAGTGATATAGGGGAAAGTATGGGAGGTGCACCAAACACAGCGATATAGGGGAAGCTATTTGATGTACGCAAAAACACATCGATATAGGGGAAGCTATGAGAGGTGCGCAAAAACACAGCGATATAGGGGAAGCTACGATAGGTGCGTGAAAACACATTGATATACTTGAAGGTATTAGAGGTGCGCGAAAACACAACGATGTAGGGGAAGCAATGGGAGGTGCGCGAAAACACAGTGACACAGGGGAATTTATGAGAGGTGCGCAAAAACACGTGATGGGGAATGTATGAGGGGTGCGTGAAAACACGGTTATGTAGGGAAAACTATGAGAGGTGTCCGAAAACACAGCGATATAGGGGTATTTATGGCAGGTGTGCAAAAACACAGTGATATAGGGGAAGGAATGAGAGGTGTGTGAAAACATGTCTATGTAGGGGAAGCGATGAGAGGTGGGTGAAAAGACGGCGGTATAGAAGAAGGTATGAGAGATGAGCGAAAACTCACCTAAAAAGGGGAAAGTATGAGATGTGCGCGAGAATACTGCAATATAGGCAAAGCTATGAGCGGTGAGCAAAAACATAGCGATATAGGGGAAGCTATGGTAGTTGCGTGAAAACACAGCGATATAGGGGAAGCTATGGGAGTTGCGTGAAAACACAGCGATATAGGGGAAGCTATGGGAGGTGTGCAAAAACTCAGCGATAAGGGGAAGTTATGGGAGTGGCGCGAAAATACAGCGATTTAGAGAAAGGTATGAGAGGGAGTCGAAAACACAGCGATATAGGGGAAGGTATAAGAGGTGCGCGATATAGGGGAAGCTGTGAGAGGTGCGCAAAAACACGGTGATGTAGGGGAATGTATGAGAGGTGAGCGAAAACACAGCAATATAAGGGAAGTTATTAGATGTGCGTGAAAACACAGCGATATAGTGGAAGCTATGGGAGGTGCATGAAATCACGGCGATATAGGAGAAGATATGAGTGGTGCGCGAAAACACAGAGATCTAGGGAAATCTATGAGAGGTGCGCGAAAACACAGCAATATATGGGAAGCTATGGGCGGTGCACAAAAACGGAGCGATATGGGGAAGGCATGAAAGGTGCGAGAAAAACAGTGATATAGGGAAAGCTATGGGAGGTGCGCGAAAACGTGGCGATATACGTCAAAGAATGAGAGGTGTGTAAAAACACGTTGATATAGGGGAAGCGATGAGAGGTGCTCGAAAACGCAGCGATATAGGGGAAGGTATGCAAGGTGCGTGAAAACACAGTGATATAGGGGAAGGTTTGACAGTTGCGTAAAATCACAAATATATAGGGGAAGCTACAAGAGGTGCGCGAAAACACAGCGATATAGTGGAATGTATGAGAGGTGGCGAAAACTCAGAGATTTTGGGAAAGCTATGAGAGGTGCCTGTAAACACAGCGCTTTAGGGGAATATATGAGAGGTGCGCAAAAACACGGTGATATAGGGAAATCTATGGGAGGTGTCCGAAAACACAGTGATATAGGGGTATTTATGGCAGGTGTGCGAAAACACAGCGATACAGGGGAAGCGATGAGAGGTGCGCGAAACTACAGCGATATAGGGGACGGTATGCAAGGTGCGTGAAAACACAGTGATATAGGGGAAGGTTTGACAGGTACGCAAAATCACAACGATATAGGGGAAGCTAGGGGAGGTGTGCGAAAACACAGCAATACAGTAGAAGTTATGAGATGTGTGCGAAAACACAGGAATACATGGAAAACTATGGGAGGTGCCTGAAAACAAGGCGATATAGGATAATGTATGAGAAGTGCGCGAATACACAGCGATGTAGAGGAAGCTATGCCATGGGCATGAAAACAAGGCGATATAGGGGATGGTATGAGAGCTGCACGAAAACACAGTGATATAGGGGAAGCTCTGGGAGGTGCGCGAAAACACGGCGATATACGTCAAAGAATGAGAGGTGTGAAAAAAACACGTTGATATAGGGGAAGCGATGAGAGGTGCTCGAAAACGCAGCGATATAGGGGAAGGTGTGCAAGGTGCGTGAAAACACAGTGATATAGGGGAAGGTTTGACAGTTGCGTAATATCACAAATATATAGGGGAAGCTACGAGAGGTGCGCGAAAGCACAGCGATATAGTGGAATCTATCAGAGGAACGCGAAAACATGGTGATATAGGGGAAGCTACGAGAGGTGCGCGAAAACACAGCAATATAGGGGAAGCTACGGGAGGTGTGCAAAAACTCAGCGATAAAAGAAGGTGTGGGAGGTGCGCGAATACACAGCGATTTAAGGGAATATATGAGAGGGAGGCGAAAACACAGCGATTAGGGGAAGCTATGAGAGGAGCGCAAGAACTTGGTGATGTAGGGGAATGTATGAGAGGTAAGCGAAAACACAGTGATATAGGGGAAGCAATGGGAGGTGCGCGAAAACACGTCGAAATACGTGAAGGAATGAGAGGTGTGTGAAAACACGATGATATAGGGGAAGTGATGAGAGGTGCACGAAAGCACGGCGATATAGGGGAAGCTATGAGAGGTGAGCGAAAACACAGCGATGTAGGAGACTCTATGGGAGGTACGCGAAAACACGGTGATATAGGGTAAGGAATGATAGGTG
This sequence comes from Mobula birostris, assembly GCF_030028105.1. Taxonomy (NCBI): domain Eukaryota; kingdom Metazoa; phylum Chordata; class Chondrichthyes; order Myliobatiformes; family Myliobatidae; genus Mobula; species Mobula birostris. Next base: position 283,880 of record NW_027278280.1, read on the forward strand.
AGAGAAAATGCAGCTTTATAGGGGAAGGTATGAGAGCTGCAAGAAAAAATGGCGACATAGTGGCAGCTATGAGAGGTGCGCAGAGTCACGGCGATGTAGGGGAATATATGACAAGTGCGCGAAAACAGGGCGATAAAGCGGAAGCTATGAGATGTGAGTGAAAACACAGCGATATGGGGGAAGGTATGAGAGGGAGGTGAAAGCACAGCGATATAGGGGAAGGGATGAGAGGTGTCCGATTAACACCGCGAAATAGGGGAAGGTATGAAAGGTGTGAAAAAACACGGTGATGTAGGGGAATGTATGAGAGGTGCACGAAAACACGGCGATATAGTGGCAGCTATGAGAGGTGTGCAGAGTCACGGCGATGTAGGGGAATATATAACAGGTGCGCGAAAACAGGACGATAAAGAGGAAGCTATGAGAGGTGAGTGAAAACAGCGATAAAGGGTAAGCTATGGGAGGTGCGCGAAATCACAGCGATGTAGGGGAAGGGATGAGAGGTGCGTGAAAGCATCGCAACTTATGGGAAGCTATGAGAGGTGCACGAGAACACAGCGGTAGAGGGGAAGCTATGAGAGGTGTGCGAAAACACGGCGATATATGGGAAGCTGTGGGTGCTTGAAAACAGAGCAATATAGCGGAAGGCATGAGAGGTGCGCAAAAGCACAGTGATGTAGGGAAAGGTATGGGAGATGCTGAAATCTGAGAGATATAGGGGAAACTATGGGAGGTGTCTGAAAAAACAGTGACATAGTGGAAGGAATGAGAGGTGCGCTATAACACAGTAATATAGGGGAAGTTATCAGAGGTCTTTGAAAACACGGCGATATAGTGGAAGGTACGGTAGGTGCGCGAAACACAGCGATATACAGGAATGTATCAGAGGTACGTGAAAACACAGTGATATAGGGGAATATATGAGAGGTGAGAGAAAATGCAGCTCTATAGGGGAAGGTATGAGAAGTGCGCAAAAACAGAGCGATATAGGGGACGGCATGAGAGGTGCGTGAAAACACGGCAATATAGGAGAAGGTATGAGAGACGAGCGAAAACTCAGCTAAAAAGGTGAAGGTTTGAGAGGTGCGCAAAAACACGGCGATATAGGCAAATCTCTGAGAGGTGAGCAAAAATACAGCGATATAGCGGAAGCTATGGGAGGTGCGTCAAAGCACCGTGATGTAGTGGAAGCTATCAGAGGTGCGCGAAAACACAGAGATATAGGGCAAAGTATGAGAGGTGCGCAAAAACACGGTGATGTGGGGGAATGTATGAGAGGTGGCGAAAACACAGAGATTTTGGGAATGCTATGAGAGGTGCGCGTAAACACCGCGCTATAGGGGAATATATGAGAGGTGCGCCAAAACATGGTGATAGGAAAATCTATGGGAGGTGTCCGGAAACACATCGATATAGGGAAATTTATGGGAGGTGCGCCAAACACAGCGATATAGTGGAAGCTATGGGAGATGCATGAAATCACGTCGATATAGGAGAAAATATGAGAGGTGCACGAAAGCACAGAGATATAGGGTAAGCTCTGAGAGGTGCAAAAAATCACAGCGATATAGGGGAAGGTATGAGAGGTGCACGAAAACACATCGATATGGGGAAGCTACGAGAGATGCGCGAAAACACAGCGATATAGTGGAATGTATGAAGGGTGGCAAAAACACAGAGATTTTGGGAAATCCAAGGGAGGTGTCCGAAAACACAGCAATATAGGGGTATTTATGGGAGGTGCGTGCAAACACAGCGATATAGGGGAAGGTATGACAGCTGCGCGAATACACAGTGATATATCTGAAGGAATGAGAGGTGTGTGAAAACACGCCGATATAGAAGAAGCTATGAGAGACGAGCGAAAACTCAGCTAAAAAGGGGAAGGTATAAGATGTGCGCGGGACTCTATGGGAGGTGCGCGAAAACACAGCGATACAGGGGTATTTGTGGGAGGTGCGCGAAAACACAGCGATAAAGGGGAAGGTACGAGAGCTGCGCGAAAACACAGTGATATAGGGGAAGCAATGGGAGGTGTGCAAAAACACAGCAATATACATGAAGGAATGAGAGGTGTGTGAAAACACGTCGATATAGGGGAAACGATGAGAGGTGTGCGAAAACATGGCGATATAGAAATAGGTATGAGAGATGAGCGAAAACTCAGTTAAAAAGGGGAAGGAATGAGATGTGCGCGAGAATACTGCGATATAGGCAAAGCTATGAGAGGTGAGCAAAAACACAGCGATATAGGGGAAGCTATGGGAGGTACGCCAAACACAGCGATATAGGGGAAGCTATGGGAGGTGTGCAAAAACTCAGCGATAAGGGGAAGGTATGGGAGGTGCGCGAAAACACAGCGATTTGGGGGAAGGTATGAGAGGGAGGCGAAAGCACAGCGATATAGGGGCAGGTATGAGAGGTGCACAAAAACACGGTGATGTAGGGGAATGTATGAGAGGTGCGCGAAAACACGGCGATATAGGGGACGCTATGGGAGGTGTCCAAAAACACAGCGATATAGGGGTATTTATGGGAGGTGCGCGAAAACTGAGTGATATAGGGTAAGGTATGAGAGGTGCGTGAAAACACAGAGATTTTGGGAAAGCTATGAGAGGCGAGCGAAAACTCGGCGATAATGGGAAACTTATGGGAGGTGTGCGTAAACACGGTGATATATGGGAAACTATGGGAGGTGCACGAAAACACTGCAATATACGGGAAGTTATAGGACGCGCGTGGAAACACAGGGATATAGTGGAAGATATGAGTGGTGCGCGAAAACATGGCAATATAGGGGAAGCTATAAGAGGTGAGCGAAAACACAGCGATATTTTGGAAGGTATCAGAGGTGTGCAAAAACCCAATGATTTTGGGAAGCCATGAGAGCTGCGCGAAAACACAGTGATATAGGGGAAGCTATGGGAGGTGTGCAAAAATTCAGTGATACAGGGAAACGTATAAAATTTGCACGAAAACACAGCGATATATGGGAAGTTATGGGAGTTGCGCGAAAACATAGCAATATAGGGGAAGGTATGAGAGGTACGAGAAAACACAGCAATATACGGGAAGACATGGGAAGTGCACAAGAACACAGCAGTAGAGGGGAAGCTATGAGAGGTGCACGATAACAAAGCGATATAGGCGAAAGTATGAGAGGTGCGCAAAAGCACGGCGATGTAGGGGAAGCTATGAGAGGTGAACGAAAACACAGCGATATACGGGAAACTATGGGAGGTGCGAGAAATCACAGCGATATAGGGGAAGGGATGAGAGACGCGTGAAAACACAGTATTACAGGGGAACCTATGGGAGGTGCGTGAAAACACAGCGATATAGGGGAAGGTATGAGAGGTGCGCAAAAACACAGCGATATAGGGGAAGCTATGAGAGGTGCGCAAAAACACAGCGATGTAGGGGAAGCTATAGGAGGTGCATGAAAACACAGCGATCTAGGCAAAGTTATGAGAGGTGCGCGAAAACACATCGATATAGGGGAAGCTACGAGAGGTACACGAAAACACAGTGATATAGTGGAAGGTATGAGAGATGAGCAAAAACTCAGCTAAAAGGGGGAAGGTTTGAGAGGTGTGTGAGAACATGACGATACAGGTAAAGCTGTGAGAGGTGAGCAAAAACACAGCAATATAGTGGAAGATATGAGAGCTGCGTGAAAACAGCAATATATGGGAAGCTATGGGAGATGCACGAAAACAGAGCGATATAGGGGAAGGTATGAGAGGTGTGAGAAAACACAGGAAATAGGGGAAGGTATGGGAGGTGCGTGAAAGCACGGC